>NC_059268.1:1233970-1266470 GCF_017591435.1 Portunus trituberculatus
ATTGAGGGTTCGCATGAACATATGATGATCCCAACACTTGGATAACACTTATTACACACCTGCCTATGTGCAAAAATAGAGATAAGTGCTATCGGTGAACACGCCTTTCTACCTGGTTTCCTGCTCTACCACTGCTATGCGATACCAATGAAAGTCACGAAGCACGTTTAACCCAAAAGGAGCCACTTGATCGCACAAAGGTAAATTTAAACCACACGCAGAGTAAGTCACAGAAAAAAACACATCAGAGTCACAACACCACAGAAACACAAGCAATCACAGAAAAAAGTCACTGGAAAAATGGAACACTGAACATGGGTTATAATGGTCCTGTCACGGTCGCCAATTGTTACGTTCACCGGTTAAACTGGTAAGATTGGCATCGGAGAGCCGGTGAACAATAACAATAAAAAAACACTGCAGGTTCAACTGGTGAGGAAATGCAAAGGGGTCACTTTAAAAGCTATTTTAATAACCCATAATGAAATTGACACATATATAACAAGAAACATGAAACACAGATATATAACATGAAACACAGGAAAATGACATACACATATACATATAACACAGTAATAAATACAACAATAAAGAACCCAACTTAATACCTAACAATAATCCTAATCCTATATAGAGGCAATGTGGAAAACACGGACGAGGGAAGTGATACTTATGCGGTGTCGCAGTGGTGAAATGCTGGTGATGGTTGATCCCACGGTAGACCCAAGAGGCGTTGTGTTCACTGGTTGAGGCTTGGATCTCAACTGCCAATCCAGAAAACCAAGAGCTGGCTCAACACTTTCGGTTGAGTCGAAAGGGGCCGCGTGAATCCAACTTCGGGACAGTAGCGGGGCTTCATGAAACGGTGACGTGGAGGGTTCATGAAACGGTGGCGTGGAAGGTTCACGAGACGGTGACGTGGAAGGGGAGGCGGAGAGGTGGCGAACGAGGTAACAAGCGGAGGAGGTGATGGTAGTAATGCATGTTACGGGCGGGCCGTAACAACCTCACCTCACTCAAACATCAGTAGTAGTAGTAGTAGTAGTAGTAGTAGTAGTAGTAGTAGTAGTAGTAGTAGTAGTAGTAGTAGTAGTAGTAGTAGCAGTACTAGTAGTAGCAGCAGTAACAGTAATAGTAGTAGTAGTAGTAATAGCAGTAGTAGTAGTAGTAGTAGTAGTAGTAGTAGTAGTAGTAGTAGTAGTAGTAGTAGTAGCAGCAGAAGCAGCAGTAGTAGTAGCAGCAGTTTTTCTCGCTCTTCCAACTGCTTACTCTGTATAAGGGCCTTATCCTTCCCTGTATTGAGTACTCTTGGCACGTTTGGGGGGTTCCAGTCACACAGCTTTGCTTGATAGTGTGGAATCGAAAGCTCTTCGTCTCATCAAATCCCCTCCTCTTACTAACTGTCTTCAGTCTCTTTCTCACCGCCGAAATGTTGCATCCCTTTCTATATTTTATCGCTATTTTCATGGTAACTGTTCTACTGATCTTGCTAACTGTATGCCTCCCCTCCTCCTGCGGCCACGCTGCACAAGGCTTTCTTCTTCCTCTCATCCCTATTCTGTCCAAATCTCTGATGCAAGAGTTAACCAGTACGCTCAATCATTCATCCCTTTCACTGGTAAACTCTGGAACTTCTTCCCTGCATCTGTATTTCCGAATTCCTACAACTTGTCTTCTTTTAAGAGGAAGGTATCGAGGCATTTGCTCCCCTAATTCTGGCTGACGGTTTTGGCACTTTTTGTACTCTTTAGAGAACCAGCGCTCAAGTGAGCTTTTTTCTAACTTTCTTTTTTTGCCCTTGGCTGGCCCTCTTCCCTACGTTAAAAAAGTAGTAGTAGTAGTAGTACTAGTAGTAGTAGTAGTAGTAGTAGTAGAGAGAGAGAGAGAGAGAGAGAGAGAGAGAGAGAGAGAGAGAGAGAGAATGTAGAAGGAAGAAGAAACATTAAACTGTATTATCGAAGCTCTCCATTCTCTCTCTCTCTCTCTCTCTCTCTCTCTCTCTCTCTCTCTCTCTCTCTCCACAGACACAGTTATCGTCGGCGTCATCAGCTCCACGCCCACTACCGCCCACACCTGCCACGCCCACACTCAAGCCCAGTCTTCCCTAGTCAGCCCATACTCTGCCTCAGCCGCCCTCGTTAATGAAGTGATTCAAGACAGGCGAGGAGGGAGAGGGAGAGGGAGAGAGAGAGAGAGGGAGGGGAGAGGGAGAGTGAGAGGGAGAGAGAGAGAGGGAGGGGAGAGGAAGAGGGAGAGGGAGAGGTGATAAGGGTGTTTACTCGGTGTCAGTTTGGGACGTTCAAATGTTACAAAGACTCTCTCCATCTTTTTCTCGCCATTCACTATACAAGAAAGAGTTCAATATAATATCTTGCAGCACTACACCTTATATAACTGGAGGAATACTGCTTTCCACACTGGCCCAGGTTCAGAAACGCCTTCTCCTCTCGTTGTGACAATGTTCAATGGCTACAGGACAACTAGCGGGGTTTTCAAGACTGTTTCTCCTTTTAATGAACTAGAAATTTAACAATCTATCACCAGAACCATAAAAAAACATCCTTAAAAACGCTTATTCTCTTACCACGACAAATTTTCAAGGCCACAAAGACAATTAGCCGGGTTTTCAAGACAGTTCTTCCTTGTAATAAACTAGAAATCACTAATGACACTGTGGCACCATTAATTCACTACCCTTCACTATCCACTCACCCCCACACGTCACGTCAACCCTTTAGTTCAGTGCATTATGATACAGCTTTCTAGTCAATTATCCGCCCCATTACCGTCCCATCACTGTCCCATCACGTTCCTGCCTTCCACTCTATTAATAGACTCACCTGTTCACTGAGCAGGTGGAGCTGGTGGAGGTGGAGCTGTGAGCGTGTTGGTAGGTCTCGTGTCTGGTGATAAAGTGGTTGACTGTCACTGGCGGTGGTGGTGGTGGTGATGGGCAGTTTTGCCAAATGTAAATATTCTACGTCACCAGCTCCACCTTGAAAAGTCGCTAAAAGGTCGCTAAATCATTGTTGTACATGCTACAAATGTTCCTAGACGAAGTAAGTGGCTTGACTTACACATAGGCTAATCAGTACAGGACCCAATTGACTCTATCTAACACGTAGTATGTAACGTTTATCCCTCTCAGTAACGCAGAACAAACCCATCTGGGGGACATCGATCGCCACCTCTCCCCCTCCCCCCCACGGTCCCCCACCCTCTCATTACTCGCCTTTTAAATCTGATTGATGATTGATTGATAAGTTTATTGTTGTGGCAGTGTATACACCAAGGGAGGAGGTCAGGTCATGCCGGTCACCCCCTAAACAGACAGGATTGAAGCGTCATTAGTCAGGAGGAGGTGGAGCTGAGCCACGTTTAGCCGACACACACACACACACACACACACACACACACACACACACACACACACACACACACTCACACACGTCTGGCACCAGTGTCCTTTACATGTGTTGACAGAACTATCAACCTTTTATTGTCCTCTGTTTATTAATTTATTGATGTTTGCCTAATTTTCAAAATTGCTATACAACTATTATTTTCAAACTACAGGTGACCTCTTGTATGAGTCTCACACAGCGCTCATGAATCCAATCACCCAATAGTCACCACAGTAAATTTGGAAACGCGTCACGGTACTCAAGCAAGGGCTACGATTACACTACTTTATTGACATTAAAAAGCCTCTATGGAGGTGACAACATTAATGGCCACACTTTCCTGTGTGTGTGTGTGTGTGTGTGTGTGTGTGTGTGTGTGTGTGTGTGTGTGTGTGTGTGTGTGTGTGTGTGCGTGCGTGTGTACTTGTACTTACTCAACCATGCCCTCATTCGTGCTCTTGTGTGTGTGTGTGTGTGTGTGTGTGTGTGTGTGTGTGTGTGTGTGTGTGTGTGTGTGTGTGTGTAATAATAATAACAATAATAATAATAATAATAACAATAATAATAATGATAAAAATAATACTACTAATAATAATACGGTTTATTAGTAATTGCAGTACATAGATAGATAGATAGATATTTATTAACCACAGCTAGGAATCGATTTTACATTAAAAAACAATAATATCACATTAAAGTGAAAACGATATTACTTAAACAAATATAAATGTAATAAAACACAACTGTAGTCCACAAACTACAAAATTCCTAATTAAATAAATCTAACCAGACTTCCCAAAAATCTTATACATATAACTTCAGAATATCATGAATGATCTTACATACTATTTCATCTGAATAAGTACCCGAAAACAAATCTTCCATGCAATCAAAATGATAAGTGTCACGTATTTGTAGTGACTTAGGACAGTCTTGTATGACATGCTGCTCGGTTTGTACCGAGCCACACTCACACAGTCTTTCCTCTACAGGATACGCCCGCGGCCTCTTCTGTTCCACCTCCTGTCTCTATTCCAAGGTTGTGACCGCTAACTCTAGAACGCGTGAAAGACAATCTGTGAAATTCATTAATGTTATGTCTCACTCTGTACACTGGATGAACTGACAAACTTGGGTTCATATACTTATAAACTTCACATCTAGATGAGTTTGAGAGCAAAATTTGATTGTTAACATCTCCCATGATGGCATTACTATCCCTGATGGCGCTTGTAAGAACTCGTTTGCAAGTCTTCCGGTTGGCGTATTACATATCCGAATATTATTTAGTGCAAAACAAGGGAATCATATTCAAAATTGTGTCTTTCTTCTTACACTTTGGAAAAAAACTTATGCTGTCTCAATTTTAGTAACTCAGGAAGCGGCAAGTACCCTGACTCAACGTAACACACTAGATTGGCTGTTGTTCTCACCCCCAACAGTTGTTGTAATGACCAATTGTACAATTTAATTACAGGTTTAAAGTCCGCTCCCACCCATGACACAACCATACAAGAGTGAGGAGATCAACGCTGCATCAAAAACCCGCCGCTTCACAACAAAAGGGATATCATTCTTCTTTATGAGAAAGGATACAAACTTTAACACATGACACATTTTTCCCTTTGCATGAGCCTTAACTGCTGACGACACCGAGCCGTCGCTGGTGAAGGGTGAATCGAAGTACAAGTAGCTAGAGCAGTGATCTATGACAAGTCCATTCACCACCAGTGGCTCGGCATCACCAGCTCTGCCGTGAATTACATCAAATTTAGTTTTGCTCTGGTTAATTTTCATACCATATTCGTTACAAAATTCCTGTACAATTGCAATTTTTTGTAACATAGCTTCTCTAGATGTAGATAACAGTATAGTATCGTCCATTAGTACTAATATATGAAACCACTGGAGAAAACCATCTGACTGACAGCGTTCCTTTATCATCTTAATCAAATCATTGACAAACAGAATGAAAAGTAAACATGACGTAGGCGATCCTTGTCTCACCCCAAGCGTTATTGTCCTGACCGCCTCACCAATCACACTCTCTGTTACCCGGTACATTGCTAACAAAGCCGCTAGCATCACCCGCCCACATCCAAGCATTTTCATTACTTTAAATAAAACATCTCTTGGTACTAAATCATAGGCTTTAGAAAAGTCAATGAATGTTACAAAACTAATTTTTTTCCTGCGAGCCATATCCGTTAACAGGCGAAGGGTCACAATGTGTTCTAAACAATCTCGCTTCTTCTGTGCTCCAGCTTGTTCTCGGTACGGTTTGAACCACTGACTCAGTCTTTCACACAACACCATGTCGTACAATTTAGCGATTGCGTTAATTAATGACACTAATTCCCGGATAGTTGTTTGTGTCACACCTGTTGCGTGCGCGCACACACACACACACACACACACACACACACACATTTCTGCCTGCACGCACGCACACGCGCGCGTGCAGGCAGAAATGTGTTGTGATGCCCAGGGCAGAGAGCCAAGAACGTAATGCGCACTAGTGCGGTGGGAGTGGAAGCGTGGGCAGTAGAGCAGGAAATGCTCAATGGTCTCAGAGATAGCCCTACACCAAGGGCAGATGGGATCAGGAGACAGACGTAGGCAGTGCAAGTGTGAGGCGAGTGTTGTGTGTCCCAGGTGAATGCGGTGCGGGTGATGGCGACCACTTGAAAGGGATGGGCAGCAGGGAGAGCTGATATTTAAGTGATCAGTAATACAAATATTTACTGAAAATCTAAAACATTATATTACATTTTCGATTTGAAAACATAATTTTACATTTATCAGTCTCGTATACTACCACATACGTCATGTAGGAAGGAAAATGAAATATTTCAGGGATCTCAAGTCGAAAGTAAGCGACGATAGAGTCCCTCTAGTAGGGTTACAAAACACTACTATACTTGCCATCCACCACAATCTAACTTAATGACACAGTATTTTCAAGCTTTCCTCTCATAGTTATCTATACTCGTTGAGTCTGGCATTGAGGGGTGGCTGATGTGCGAGGCATTGCGTGGCTCCGAACCACTCGCCTAGAGCAGTGAGCGGCAGGCGCTGCTTGTAATGCCAGCTGCCGGCGAGGTGTGTATGTGTGTGTGTTCATCTCGGTCGCCCAGCCAGTCTTCCCCATTACGGAGCGAGCTCAGAGTTCATAGACCGATCTTCGGGTAGGACTGAGACCACAACACACTCCACACACCGGGAAAGCGTGGCCACAACCCCTCCAGTTACATCCTGTACCTATTTACTACTAGGTGAACAGGGCTACACATTAAGGGCCGTATTCTCGTCTCACGATGTTTCCCTACCTTGCGGTGATGCTAGATCACACCTAACGTTGAAACTCGCTTATAGTGTCGTGCTCCGAGCTGTTGCACGACGTTGCACAAATTCTCTAGCTACTGGCTATAAATAGTCAAAGGTTTTTTTTCTATCTATAGTTGATAAAAATAATATCTATTCATAAGGTGTTCGATACGGCGCCGACAAGTAACAATCACAACTCTTTCTGTTGCCTTCTCCACTGCAATTACTACAATTTCTCTTACAAGCATCTTTAAGAATTATATTAATCTTGTACATACTCGTATTCTCGCATCAAAACGGATTTCACTTGTAACATCATCCACTATATCTTCATAACGTATTACAACATCTGAACACGGTGCTTTATTTATCCGTAAATCTCATACGTAGTACTTACAATATTACCCCTTTTTTTCCCAGCTACCCGTATATAAGAACGACCTTTACTTGGTACATGAATGCGCAGCAACCACATGACGTACCACCAAATATATTACCATACACATATAATTACCAGACTCCGTTCAACAAAATGACAACGTAACACCACCGAAATATAATGACAAATATTGATATTTCCACACAAGTGACTTCCCACAAGTAATCTCTTTCTCTTGGTACCCATACATGGAACCACGTTAACTTCGTACACAATTAGTAAATATGTTATGTAACTTATTCGTCAGAGCAACACAC
The DNA here is from genome assembly GCF_017591435.1 of Portunus trituberculatus. Classification (NCBI taxonomy): domain Eukaryota; kingdom Metazoa; phylum Arthropoda; class Malacostraca; order Decapoda; family Portunidae; genus Portunus; species Portunus trituberculatus. The sequence goes on from NC_059268.1 coordinate 1,241,398, forward strand.
ATGCACATACGTAGGTAGCCGAATACAAATTCCCTTACTCATAGATGAAAACGCAAGTATATAACGACGTCATTATGAACCAAAGTACAACCACATAAACCATGATAAACTAATACCACATAATACCTAAACCTCCTATCATGTTTCTTCCTCCATTCTAATTTACCTCAAAAGACTGCATTGCAACTTATAGTTCCACTTACTGGTTATAAATGAAGTACAAAACGCCGCCCTCAGCTATGCAGCCGAGGGTGGCCCGCTTAGAGCCGCGGTTGTCCTCTCTGCTTCCTCTCTCCTCTCTCTCTGCCCCAATCCTCTACAATTTCCCTTCAGGAACTTATGGGGGCGTGTCTTGACCCACACAACACGCCCCTCAGAATGTACCGTTCACCAATCAAGTACAAGCTCACGTGAACTCCACGTGTGGTATGAACAACATCCAAGAACGACAACAACACCACAGAATGTTTACCTGACCTGGGCTATATATATCTGCCCGGGCTGCCCTGGGTCAACTGGCCTGGGTCATTAAATGTTTCCTTTTGACCTTCCTGCTCTTCCTAATCTCTTTTATGGCTGGATACGACTACACACCGCATACTGGCGAACTATCATACATCCATATATCTTTATTTCTTGTATCTTCATATTTCTCATATTTCACTTATGATGTAGGCATCTGACAAACATCCCCCCTCAGAATGCGCGTCCCGCGCATTCAGGATAGTGAAGGGTTGGTGGGTGGGCAGGGTGTGCATGCCTCCCGTAGGAAGGATGAGGGCTTGGGCGACCGCGCACCTGATAGCGGTACTTTCCCCCACCCATGAAGCATGTTAGCACCCGCCAGACCCCTGTCCTCCAGCCACCATCCAAGTCTCCAGCCATCTATGTTATATACGTAGGAATGTAGGGCAATGGGTCCAATACTGTCTGCTAAGAAGGCATATATTAGAAAAATGCGTCTGCACCTCAATATTCACAAAAAGGGCTTTGCAGAGAGAGAATAATTTAATATATATATATATATATATATATATATATATATATATATATATATATATATATATATATATATATATATATATATATATATATATATATATATATATATATATATATATATATATATATATATATATATATATATGGTCAGGGAGAGATCATGATATTGACCAGTAGTGGAAAAGATATGTCATCACACTAAGCAAGGTAATGGAAAAGATATGGCAATGCAGTCGATACTCGTTACTTTGATATAAATATATGTCTATAACTAGGAGGAAAATATATCATTAGGTAATATAAATACAGCATTAATCATATAAAATCAACTCACAATCTCAAATCATACCTATGTTATTCAGAGAAAATATGACAACATTTATCATAGTAGTATGCATATATATGTCCATAACTAGGAGGAGTGTATATCATATCATAGATTGTAAAAAGAAATCAGCTCATTACCCCAAATTATATCAATATTATTCAGAGGATATATATCAACATCTTACAAGATACATAAACAATCAAGGGAGAGCATCTGTAGACATCGTTCAGGTGTCGTCAGAATTTCTCAATAGAAGTAAGTTGGAACTCAAGTATGCAATGCAGTCATAATACATCACTATTAAAAGCATATTATATGGTGAAACTTCTAAGTGTATACATAAATATGGAGGAATGACTATCTCATTATCTCAGATAAGGGTGACGTCTCATACAAGATAACAGAAAACACAAGAAAAATTATTACATCCCGTAAGCATGCACTAATATCACGATGTCGAAAATGAACTGACGCAATGGATTCAGAAGTACTGATATATAGATTGCATTAATCTTGCAATAAGTAGCTGCTCTCAGATCCACGTAATATGTTGATATAAGCACTTGAAACACTGGAAAATCCATCACTTGTGAAAATGTTACCACACCAAGAAATAAATCTGATTCTGAGTTGCCGTGTAAGGAATACGCTGTTATTTCTCACCTTATCTATCTTTATATATAATATACGCACTATACTCGAAAATCATAACCAAGGTCATTGTTCTTTGTCAAAATACAAAAAAATATATTAGCTTGCTGTTAAAACACTCAACCATTACCGTTCTGTATCATCACCAGCAGACAGACAAGAACCACACCATGTATTCCACAGGTTAAACATTAATATTTACTTCATTATTTAGTTTCAACTTGTACTCCTTTCATATCAGTGTTTTCCTAACTACATCATATTATATAATGTCCATCTTAATCTCTTGATAGTCAACATCCATATGGTATTTCTTTAATATATTTTCGTCTTGTTTCACCTTCAAGACTTACTATATAGCTAACGATAAGATGGGAGTAACGTCCTTCTATATATTTTTCGCTTGATACCTCATCAATAACTCTTCTTTCCTCATTATCGTCGTTAACTGATTACCTTTACAATCCTTGCATTAACTTTAAATCTTTCTTTAAAATGTTATATAATCAAGTGAAAGCTACTGAAACCACTGATGATTTCCTACGATATCACGATAGCTCAATTCAGACTTGTAACCAAATGTCCTGTGTTATGTGTTAAGTACGACATCTCACATTGTATCTATTTTCAATCCCATAAATATACCCCTTATTTCACATATATCGTCAAAATCACAGATAAAGGCACTCATTAACACTCATTACTATACATTTATCCTAATCTCTATAAAATCTTCCAGATCGCCATATATCCCTCCAAATTATATAGAGACACCTTAACTTCCATGTTAGTCATATATCTTCGTCCTCATCAACAAGAAACCTTCAAATGCCTGCATATTAATCTAATATCAATATCACTGTCGCCAGTTTTCTGCCTTCGGAACATGTATAACCACTTTACCTTTGCATATGTTCACTATATCTTCATCTTATTTTATCAAGTTGCTATCTCAATAATAATATTTGCCCAATATAGTCATGACCTACACAGACGTATATATGCATATGCACCTTTTCCTATATCCTCACCGCAACCTTTTCTAATATACTCAATATCCTCACCGCAACCTTTTCTAATATACTCAATATCCTCACCGCAACCTTTTCTAATATACTCAGTATCATCACAGCAACCTTTTCTAATATACTCAATATCCTCACTATCTCATATTTACCTCATCGTAACCTTTCCAGAATTCACATCCCATGACCATATATTCATATATTTACTTTGGTATTTACTATTTGCCTTCATATCTCATATTTACCTCACATCCTCTCATCTATATTCATAAGTCAGACTACTCTTGATGTATTAATTTTGACTCGAGTATGCACATGTTAAAATTAATCCATGGATAGATATCTTTACTCAACATATTCACTAGTGGGCCCACTAATATCCTTGTGTATCACTGAACACAACCATGCCGGGTACTGTCGAAACGAAGCTTTCAGGGCGTCCCCCACTCTTCTGAATCGGCAATCCCCAGACCGGCATTTACATAATGTATATTAATATTTACTACTGGCTAGAGAGAAACAACTTGTCACCTAGTTGATCACAGCCACTTGTACACGCCTTATGCCCCTAGGTTGGCACGAAGTGTTCAAGTGTTGCTAGGCACAAGAGTCAATGTACACACAAGGAATGATATGTTTGACGCGTCTTTCTTCACATTATAATTCGCAACTTTAATGTCTTAATATCATGTGCTTACTCCGTTTTTACCTCACTCTATATCAACTTTCATACTTACACTTGTTTCCTTACTACACATATATATCATATTTACTATCATATTTACTCTGATGTTAACATTATTAGTGTAGTTCCGGGAATGACATCCTTATGGCTCTGCAATATCGATTTTACGTCTATCTATATAAGATCTTAACCTCATGAATTTTAATTCCTTTTCATATGTCAAGCTGATCTATGATGGTCTTTTTAACAATTATCAATGCAATATTATATGTTTTCCTTCCTGACATATGAATTTTGACTCAGTCCTCATATTATTTACCTTGATATATATTTTCCTCACTCAATATGAATTACCTTATAACAAATATTAAGTTTTTTTTTTTCTAACCTATATATCTATCCCCACTTCGTTTTCTTCCTAGATATATATTTTCCTTGACTCAATCCTCACATTGTTTTTCATGATATGTATGTTCCTCAACTCATTATTAATTACCTCTTAACAAATATCAATATATATTTTCTAATCCAAATATCCATCTGCATCCCTTTCTTCCTAGATATATATTCTCCTCACACCTATTCCCTCACGCAGTATAGATATGTATCTAATTCCTCCCAATATTTTCCTTCATAAACATTCCTCTCACACAATATTGCAACCCACATATTATATTCTTCATGACATAAATATACCTCATGTTGCCGAATATCAAACCTCACATTCAACGATATTACTGACTCAATGATATTATCATATCAATGTCAATAACATTCGCCAACTTACTGCCCGTGCGTAGCTACTTATATTTGCATATTGGCTAATGTGTATAACATCTCGAAAGTACTCCTTTTATATTTCAACCTAGTTGTTCTCAATACTTATAACCACATTAGAACACTGTAAATTACTTCTTATACTTGCATTTACTGATGTTATTCATATCGTTTCTATAACAGCCACAATAGTATCATAATGACATTAATTTACTTCTTATTCTTGCTTTTACTGATGTTATTCATAACGTCTCTACCTTTATGAACTGCCTAACGCCTTAACCAAGTAGCTACATATACTACAACTCACATATAATTTCTTGCACCTATAACTTCGGGCACTAATATGATGTTATCCAACATGACCTTACAACAACAATCGTCTTCTTAAGTGAACAATTGAAGGTTGGCCTTGCTTTACACATGTACTTGAACATTTAATATATATTTTGCTTCTTTTCTCACCTTATCACTTAAAAACTCCACTACTTTATATTCAATTAACCCACTGAGAGAGAAAAGACATGAGGGGAGGCAAGTAACCTTAAGATGGTGAGAAAAGTAACTGTAAGGTGAACTAGGATTTAGCCAGCAACCTTCAATTGCATGAACTAGCACTGTTACAACAGTGTTACCTACTCAACTCAACTACTACCCAGCACGTGGTAGCATCCTCAACTCGACATAATATATGTATATATTAATTCATCTTTATATCCTGCCATCATTTCATAAAATTGACTCGCAACTCACCGTTTCTTTTTCTTCTTAACTATTTTCATCTACCTTCTATTATTCTAAGAGGCTCACAATACACGTACGATCAATATGTAACTAACAAAATGTCTTTCTCTGCTCTTGATTCTCTTCAATATTAACACTCTCCAGTTATTTCCTCTATTAACTTCTTTACATAGATATCCCATTTTAATACTTACCTCATATATCAGTCATATTTCTTCTTTATTTTCTATACTTCTGATATTGATATTTGCCTCAAACCTTAACCGCAGTGATGTATATCTCAATCATATTTCTACTATGTTTCTATTATTCCCTCATACTATATCTTCTTCCTCATATACTATTCTCACGGAAAAATTCCCTTGCATCAACTACTCACAGTATCCCTTCTTTCACTAGACACTCCCCTTTTATTCCGTATCTTGCATCAGAACCTTCAATATTCTTTCATCTATAATCCGACGAACTCCCAAACATGATACAATTTACACATTTTTTTTATTCGTCTCTATCGCTATGGGGCAATTAAAATCGTCTTACTCAGTACTTCATATTTTCTTGCTATAAACCACAATATATGCTTACACCCTTTGCTATTTTCCTCTGACAGTCGACACTCGTGTGAAAAAAAAAAATATCCTTATATGTCACGTCTCTTATATATAAGTTTCCCTTCACATGACGACAACAAATTCGTCTACCTTTGTGAATTTTGCCGCATATCCGTAATATTTATGCCCTTGACACTCAGTTATCGTTACTCCATTGACTACTTTATGATACACATATCATAATGTAGACGAACCTTAAATAATTTATTCAAAACTCTTTATATCTCATATTTTGTCGCATTTCTCTCCCGCTAATAAGACTCCTCGTTTACCCCTTGATGTGTAAAGGTTTATGTGAAACAAGCGACAGGTAACCGTACAACATATTACTCAGATATCGTCTAATCAAAATATAACTTTAAAGCATCCACTTGAAAGAATAACCTCTTACACGCAACATGATCTTTAATGAATATCGAAATTAATCACTAAATAAAATCTACGGATTTTACACAAAACTTATGATCGTCACGGGCGACTCAGCTTCAGACGAAATAGTGATAATGATATGCATTCATATTATAATAACCATGCCACTTCTGATGTTGACAACAGCTACTTAGTGCACTTTCAACCAATTTACTTTAATCTTCCATCACTATGACTGTGCCTTGCGCCAATTCCAAGATTACAATTTGCAACATATGGCAATAATTTTTTTTTTTTTTTGCAATGCAACAATTTGTGCAACATTTACATCCCACCGCTGCCACCATGTCGTGATCCGAGCTGTTGCACGACGTTGCACAAATTGTCTAGCTACTGGATAGAAATAATCAAAGGTTTTTTCTATCTTTAATTTACAAAAATAATATCTATACATAAGGTGTTCGATACGGCGCCGACAAGTAACAATCACAACTCTTTCTGTTGCCTTCTCCACTGCAATTATTACAATTTCTCTTACAAACATCCTTAAGAATTACATTAATCTCGTACATATTCTCGCATCAAAACGGATTTCACTTCAAACATCGTCCACTATATCTTCATAACGTATTACAACATCTGAACACGGTGCTTTATTTATCCGTAAATCTCATACGTAGTACGTACAATATTACCCCTTTTTCCGAGCTACCCGTATATAAGAACGACCTTTACTTGGTACATGAATGCAAGCAACCACATGACGTACCATCAAATATATTACCATACACATATAATTACCAGACTCCGTTCAACAAAAATGACAACGTAACACCACCGAAATATAATGACAAATATTGATATTTCCACACAAGTGACTTCCCACAAGTAATCTCTTTCTCTTGGTACCCATACATGGAACCACGTTAACTTCGTACACAATTACACACTAGTAAATATGTTATGTAACTTATTCGTCAGAGCAACACACATGCACATACGTAGGTAGCCGTATACAAATTCCTTTACTCATAGATGAAAACGCAAGTATATAACGACGTCATTATGAACCAAAGTACAAACACATAAACCATAATAAACTAATACCACATAATACCTAAACCTCCTATCATGTTTCTTCCTCCATTCTAATTAACCTCAAAAGACTGCATTGCAACTTATAGTTCCACTTACTGGTTATATATGAAGTACAAAACGCCGCCCTCAGCTATGCAGCCGAGGGTGGCCCGCTTAGAGCCGCGGTTGTCCTCTCTGCTTCCTCTCTCTCTCTCTCTGCCCCAATCCTCTACAATTTCCCTTCAGGAACTTATGGGGGCGTGTCTTGACCCACACAACACGCCCCTCAGAATGTACCGTTCACCAATCAAGTACAAGCTCACGTGAACTCCACGTGTGGTATGAACAATACCACAGAATGTTTACCTGACCTGGGCTATATATATCTGCCCGGGCTGCCCTGGGTCAACTGGCCTGGGTCATTAAATGCTTCCTTTTGACCTTCCTGCCTTTCCTAATCTCTTTTATGGCTGGATACGGCTACACACCGCATACTGGCGAACTATCATACATCCATATATCTTTATTTCTTGTATCTTCATATTTCTCATATTTCACTTATGATGTGGGCATCTGACATCTAGAAGAAGAAGAAGAAGAAGAAGAAGAAGAAGAGGACGTATGTTTTGAATCACAGAAAAAAAAAACAGCACAAAAAAAGGATGATGTTTAAACACTGGAGAGGAGGAGGAGGAGGAGGAGGGAGAGGAGGAGGAGGAAGAAAAGAAACACTAACAAAAAATTCAAAAAACAAAATAAGTAGGACAGGAAAGGAGAAGAGCAGAAAAAAATGTAAAAAAGAGAAAAGGAAGAAGAGGAAAATAGATAATGGGGAAGAGGAGAAGGAAGATAAAAGATGAACAAAGACAAATTAATAAAGAGGATAACAAAAGGCAGAACAAAAGGAACAAGGAGGAACACGACAAAGAGGAGGAAAAGAAAGAAGAAAGAAGAGGAGAAAAAAGAGGAAGAAGAGGATGAAGGAGAGTAATAAGAGGAGGAGGAGGAGAAGGAACAGGGTCAGTAAATCCTTAAGGGGGTTGGAATTCCTTGAAGTCTGTGGGCAGAAGAGTTCCTGATGAGCCATGAGAGAAAAAATAAGAGAAACCTGGAACACTTAATTGAACTTACATTAAAGATAGACAATTAGAACCAAGATAAAAATGACGATAAAATTGGAAACACACACTCTCTCTCTCTCTCTCTCTCTCTCTCTCTCTCTCTCTCTCTCTCTCTCTCTCTCTCTCTCTCTCTCTTTAATGATATCAAAATCATGTTACCTGATAATACATGATTCAAAGATAATCTCTCTCTCTCTCTCTCTCTCTCTCTCTCTCTCTCTCTCTCTCTCTCTCTCTCTCTCTCTCTCTCTCTCTCTCTCTCTCTCTCTCTCTATATATATATATATATATATATATATATATATATAATACGAGTATATATATATATATATATATATATATATATATATATATATATATAATACGAGTATATATATATATATATATATATATATATATATATATATATATATATATATATATATATATATATATATATATATATATATATATATATATCTGTTGTGCAATGGCCAGACAGAACACGAGAGGAAAATCTAACACTACGTTATTAATGAAAGCATTCTGTCTTTCACTCCCCGCGAATTTTCATTATAAAATAGATTAGGAGTGAATGAGAGGAATTACATGACGAAGAGGAGGAGGAGGAGGAGGAGGAGGAGGAGGAGGTATGCATATGTATCCACTCACACTCTCACGAACATTCAGCCTTGTGAAAACGATGAATAAAAAATTTTAAAAATGGATAGAAAGTGAATTGCAATAAAGAGAAGTAAAAAGTTAAAAAAACCACAACAAAAAGAAAGAGAGAATGCAATAGAAAAATGGAAAAGAAAATGGAGAAAATGACAATGAATGAAAGAAAACGAAAAAGAAAAAATACACCAGTTTAATAAAAAAGAAGGAAACAGAACGACAAATGAAAAAGAGGAGAGGAAAAATAAGAGAAGAATTACAATAGTTGCCCCAGTGAAGTGAAAGGATAGGCAACTGTATTGCCGTTTTGTGTGTCTCTTGTAACAAGTTCCCCGGCAATGCAAGTGTTCCCTTTGTGCTGGCAATGATTGTCTCAGGGTTTTGAAGCGCGTCTTGGAAGGAAACGAACCACACCAAACCTAACCTAACCCAACCAAACCTCACTTAACCTAACCTAACCGAAACTAACCTAACTTCATCCTAACCTAACTTAACCATAGGTTAGTTAGGTTGTTGAGAGAGAGAGAGAGAGAGAGAGAGAGAGAGAGAGAGAGAGAGAGAGAGAGAGAAACAATCCGTGTTATCATCATTTTTCCAAAATATCATATCTTCATTTCTCCTCACAGAAGGAGGAGGAGGAGGAGGAGGAGGAGGAGGAGGAGGAGGAGGAGGAGGAGGAGGAGGAGGAGGAGGAATACAAAGGAAAGCAAAACAGCAACAGACCTCTTGGTCCTTTGGAGGCTGTTTGGTAACTCCTTCTAACTGACTACAGATAAGAGAGACAGGACAGTACACGAGAAGAGGAGGAGGAGGAGGAAAAGAAAGAAGAAGAAGAAGAAGAAGAAGAAGAAGAAGAAGAAGAAGAAGAAGAAGAAGAAGAAGAAGAAGAAGAAGAAGAAGAAAAGAAGAAGAAGAAGAAGAAGAAGCAAAAAAAGAAGAGGAGGATGAGGTGGAAGAGGAGGAGGAGGAGAACGAGGACGTTAAAAGGAACGAGCTCAGAGCTCATTATTTCCGATCTTTGGATAGGCCTGAGACCAGGCACACACACAGGGACAACAAGGTCACAAGATTTACAGAGATAGGTGAACAGGGGAAGTGAAAGGAGACACAAAATATCTCCAGGCCGGGAATCGAAGTCCTCTGGCTTGTGAAACCAGCGCTCTAACCACTGAGCTACCGGGGTGTGTGTGTGTGTGTGTGTAGACGTTTGTTGTGATTGTAGTAGCATGGAGTATATAGAGTATTAGTTCGAAGCAACAAAATTGTTCAAATGAATGAATGATTACTTGTCATTTGAAATCGGCAAACAGTTGGCTGCAACATTGCTTCTCAACTCAAGGATAGTCAGTCACCGTGACTAGTGGTTAGTGTCCGCGGCGGATAAGCTATTATGTCATTTGTTCCTCTTATTAGGCTAGGATGGCAAGGAGAAAGAAAAAGACCTCTTGATCCGGAAGAAATGACGGCTTTGTTAGCGGAGGATCTAGATAGATGGATCAATCATTCTGAGTGATTCCATTGATACAGAATCAGAGCCTAAACTTGAGCCAGATAGATAGATAGATAGATAGATGGCCGGCGGCCGCCAGTCTGATGGTGAACAAACAACACAAACTCAGGATCATATTCAATACAATTGCCACAATCAATCAATCACCTGTGGTGGACACAAAGCCTTTTTTTCCCTTTAAGGGAGGGAGATGGTGGCGTCTAACTTGTCCACTCAGTGAGTGAGTGAGTGAGTGAGTGAGTTACCTTTAGAAATATTTGATGGTGTTTTTCATGAGGAATGACTGGATCACATTGTGTCACAGACCTGCAATAAGAGTTGCACCAAAAGTCTTGTTGTTCTGTCATGAAAAAGGAGGAAGAGAAGAAGCACACACTTCTGTACACTATCAAATGGATGCTTTCATTCCATCCATGGATTGCAAGGAATTGTGAAAACCCATCCATTTATTTATTCCTATCACTCTACCAATCAAATGATTTGTAATCCTTTTTTTTATACCAAGTTGGCTTTTCACGGGAATTTATCGGGAAAAAAGGAAACTTTTTAGGGTACCTCCTATCTCAAAGCCCACCCACTAGGAAACCGTTGCCCCGAGTGAGGAAGGCCAACCTACACTCAGACCGTAGACAGGATTCGAACCCGTGCGCTTGGAGAACCCTCGGACCCCAAAATGTATATCAAGAGACAGACAGATTTTTGTCCTTCATTTGTGTGATAGTGAGCCTACCTACTTACTTACTACATTCAATTTGAAGGAGGATGCCCTGGATACTCTCATACAAAGATTCAAGTCATCTTATGATGTAAGCATAGATGAGTGAGTCTCTCCTCCTCTGCAAAGGTAGGTGCACAACTACGTCGGCTAAAATGGAACAGGTACCTACATTCACCATACAATCTTCTATCTTATCTGAGTGTGATACTTGCTATGTTTGGCATCTTTTACTCCATCTACTACACACCAAACAAAACTAAATAGAAGCCTTGCCTGACGAAAAGGTGAAAACAAACACTTACAAAGCCTAGCTGCCTACTAAAATAGTTTTGAGACTAAGGCACTCCCTACTCAATCAGCAGGGGGGCCAGTTGCTACTACTAGTCTACTACTACACTCTGTTGATCACTTCACCACAATACAATGGTTTGCAATTGTTTTCTTGATAGTATTAATACAGAGGCAATAGGCATTGTTAGATCCCACTACTACTACTACTACTATTACTACTACTACTACTACTACTACTACTACTTATTACTATTACTACTACATTATTAGTACTACTACTAGTATACTACTACCAAAGCTAAAAAGTTTTCATTAGTTTCTCTCTCTCTCTCTCTCTCTCTCTCTCTCTCTCTCTCTCTCTCTCTCTCGGCGGTAAAACATCTCATTAAAATCGGCTTTGCGTGAGAGGTTCAAAGAGATGCTTTTATGGAACACTGGGAGAGATTGAAGGGTTTATTTCTCTCTCTCTCTCTCTCTCTCTCTCTCTCTCTCTCTCTCTCTCTCTCTCTCTCTCTCTCATAGTAGAATCTTGGAGTGCTTTGCAGGTATCATAGGAGTATTATTATATTATATTGTTATTATTATTAATACTTTCATTTTTATCATTATGTATTATTATTATTATTATTATTATTATTATTATTATTATTATTATTATTATTATTATTATTATTATTATTATTATCATTATTATTATTATTATTATTATTATTATTATTATTATTATTATCATTATTATTATTATTATTATTATTATTATTATTATTATTATTATTATTATTATTATTATTATTATTATTATTATTATTATTATTATTATTATTATTTTTATTATTATTATTATTATTATTATTATTAGTATCATTATGATTGTTATTGTCATTAGTGTTACAAGTGTATTTGTTGTGTATGATGTTGTTGCCGTTGTTGTAAATGTTGTTCACTTCACTTGTCGCCTTCACAAACTGGCCATTGTGTGGACATGTTGACTGGCCGTCACTTGACATTCGGCCATCTTGTTGCGTTGTTCGGATTAAAATATCGTTTCGAAATCTAAAATTGTTCACTTTAGAATTCGATTCGATATGACGACCCGCAGCTGACCGAGAGGCAGCTGCGGGTGGCCTCCACCAGGGCCGAGTACGCCCGGTGGAGCAGGGACCGGGCCCGGCGGTTTGCCGCGGCCCGGAAGGCCTCCCTGGCGAAGGGGAGGAAGGTTGAGGATGACCGTCCTCTTCCCGCCAGGGAGAGAGAAACGGTGACGGTGGGTCTGACTTCTCCTTCCGAGGAGAAGGAAACAGTGAGTGTGGGCTCACCGTGCACTGGCGGCCAGAGCGCCGCGAGAGTCCCTCAGTCGTGCGGACTCCCTGCATGGGAAAGGGGTAAGGAGATTGTGACTGTAGGGTTGTAGGACACCGGCGAGGCGGCCAGTAGGGGTGGAGCGCTCCCCCTGCTAGGCTGCCCCCATGGAAGGACGTGAAGGACACTCGGCGTGGCGGCGGCTGAGGGAAAGCGGTCCTCTTGCTAGGCGGCCCCGGGAAACTGTGTGTGGCCGCCGGCAGGAGAAAGCGCGCCTTAGCTTAGCTGCCCCAGTGGGCGAGATGCAAGGCAAGGGTGACTACAACCCTACAGGACGCTCCTGACCCCAAGGAGGGACTCAGGTCACTTTGTGACCTTAGGATAGACCATGTAACCCAAGGAGACCGTTTTGGTTGAAGACCAATGGAAGGATTTTTATGTTGACCAAAGGATGACCTCCATTTATGTGTGAAAGGATGACCTCCCTTATGTGTGACCAAAGGAAGATTTTATGTTGACCAAAGGAAGAAATTTTTAAGTTGATGTCGAAATGAAGAATATTATGTTGATGACCAAAGGATGAAGTGTTAGGATGACCTCCTCTTATGTATGACCAAAGGAAGATTTTTATGTTGTTGACCAAAGGAAGAATTTTTAAGTTGATGTCGAAAGGAAGAATTTTATGTTCACCAAAGGAAGAAATTTTATGTTGATGACCAAAGGAAGATTTTTATGTTGATGACCAAAGGATGAATTATTAGGATGACCTCCTCTTATATATGACCAAAGGATGAATTTTTATGTTGATGACCAAAGGATGACCTCTTCTTATTAATGACGAAAGGAAGGATTTTTTCTTTACAACCCAGTGAAGGATTTTTATTTCGTTAAAAAATATCTATAAAGAATATCAGTTTAGTTTATCTCATTATCTTACATAACTAAAGATATTTCACTTATTTACAACATCTATTCCTCTCTCTCAAAAGAAAGAAGAAAAAGAGAGAAAACAGAGGTGAAATAGAAAAAGAGACGAGTGGTAAAGAGAAAATAAAGAAAAAGAAAGAGAAAGAAATGAAAGAGAAAAGAGAGATAAAGAAAAGGAGAAAAATAGACGATGGAGAGAAGGAAGAGACTAAAGGCGGCAATAAAAGAAAGAAAAATGATACAGGAGAGAAACAAATAGAAGGAAAACAATGGAGAACAAAGGGAAGAGGAAAGAAAACATAGGTAAGGTGATGAAGATAACAAAGAAAAGGAAAAGAAGAAAAGAAGAAAATAGGAATAAAGAGAAAAAAAGGATGAAAATGAAAGTAAGAATAAGAAGATAAAGGAAGTAAGTGGAAAGAAACAGAAGAAAAGAATAATAAAAGAAGAAAAGGGGAACAAAAGGCGAAAAAAAACAAAGAGAAAAGGATGAAAATGAAAGTAAGAATAAGAAGATAAAGCAAGGAAGTGGAAAGAAACAGAAGACAAGGCCAAAAATTAGAGAAGCGATTTAAAGAGGAGAAAAAAAAAGAGTGGAAAAAAGAAACAGGGGAGGAAAATAATGAAGGTTATTGTAGTGTAGGATAATGACTATGATTGGGCTGACTTGCTGTATCTTGATTTATTGATTGATTCAGCCTGCAAATTTAATGTCAACATAAACACAGCATACCTCAATATCATGTAACTCCCTTCAATATCTTGTAACTTCACCCAGTAAACAGAAGAATAAACATAAGATGAACACATATCCCATTCTATTATTCACTATTGCAATGACACACGATACATATAAAATAGTACTCACAAAATGACCGCCCATCATCAGCCAAGGCAGACTTCACCACATGTCTGATTACAGCATTACCCCAACTATGCTGCAAAGTTACACTTAATCAAATCCTCCTATCAGCACCGCATTTAATATAACACCAACCAATATGCACAATCAGCGGCATAACATAAGTCAAACAAATCAGAGAAATAATGTTATCACAAAACTCACCTCAGTCAAACAACCGCCACTCACCCCTGAGAGGCACCAACTGTACCTCTGCCTACCTTACCCCTACACCCTGAGTGCGGTATAATATATATCCGTGTTACATATGTACACAGACCCTAAAAGAAAACTTCCTCTTGACAAACAAATACACATTACTAACCAATACCAAACTTGTTAATAAGTAAGAAAACAATATATGTATATCAATAATAATTACAATTCTTGTCATATATGCCAATAACAATTATACAGTAACTGGAATACAACCCGTGTCTACACCTCTTTCCAACCAATGACAGCGACACACACTGCCCGCTCCACATTCAAAGGTGCCAACAATGACATTATAATTCTAATATGATGAGAATCATATTACAGTTATGGAAGGGAAAGGGAAGAAAATTGTCGCTGAACTGAAAATTTTGTGCATTTTTTTGTGTATTTTTGTGTAATGAATATTTTGTCACCATCAATGTTGTTATGGGCTATTTTTTTCTATCTTCATTTTAAGATACCGACAAAAAAAAGAAAGTCCCATATAATGATGGTAATGTTGATAGAGGTGGTGGTGGTGGTGGTGGTGGTGGTGGTGGTGGTGATGCTAATGATGATATAGGTGGTGGTGGTGGTGTTGGTGTTGGTGGTGGTGGAGGTGGTGGTGGTGGAGGTGGTGGTGGTGGAGGTGGTGGTGGTGGTGGTGGTAGTGATGACAATAATGAGAGAGCTGTTAATTAACTTCTCCATCTCTCTCTCTCTCTCTCTCTCTCTCTCTCTCTCTCTCTCTCTCTTTTTTTTTATTTAAACTAGGTTACATGTGTTGTTCATACCAGAGGTCTGAGACTATGGTATAGTTCAGGCCTATCTTGGCAACAAAAAGAAATACACAATATTTACAGAAGTGAGTCATAAATTGATAATTGAATAATAGTATATAGTTACACACTATCACAGCATTTATTGGTGTCACACTAGCACTTTAGCCACTCGTTCACGCCTCTTTTGTACGCCTGGAGGCATGTAGAGTGGTGTATGTTTGCGTCTTGCACCAGCCGGTTCCACATGCGGCTGTAACGAGGGAGGAAGGAACGGAGGTGACTCTCGGTCGCAAAGGGCACAGTCACAGTGAGGTGGTGGTCTATTAGGCCGGCGGTTCGAGTGTCATGTGGGGATGGATGGGGTGGCAGGCGTAGTGGTGCCAGATGTGGAGTCTGTTGCCTGAGGGCCTTGTACATGACGCACAGGCCCGCCACGTCTCGCCGCTGCTGTAGAGGTTGAAAGCTGAGCTGCTGGTCCTGGTTCCTCATTTGCACCATCCTCTGCGCTCTTGCCTGGATCCTGTCAAGCCCGGCAAGATAGGAGGGTGGGCAGGAGGACCAGGTGAGGGGAGCGTACTCCATGACGGGCCTGACCTGTAGGTGAAATTTGTGAAAATTACTATAAAAACTGTGTTGATACGATGTGATGTATATGGGACGGGGTTAATACACAGTCAGTCACCACCTGAAGTTCGCCGTGTTGGCCCCCTTGTACTTGGTGGGGACTCAACATTTGGTGCCCAGACCCGGGAATGATTCCTGGAACTTTGGCGAAGATGGCAGACGAGGCTAAGAGGCGGAGGACGGCAGCGAAGGGGTGGGCCACCCGGTCCAGCAAGGCGTTGGCAACACTGCTTGCTGAGCCTACGATGACCAGACTGCAGCTGGAGGACGCCATAGCTGACTTTGACCGGCGTCTTGCTGCCCTGGATGATGCTCAGTCTATCGTGGAGCTGGATATCGACGATCCTGATAAGTTGGACGAGGACATCGATGCCGCTGACGCATTTCGCCGGCAAATAAGGTGTACCCGTGTGCAGGCTACCCAGAAGTTAGAGGACATGATGCACAAGGCTGAGCAAACAGGTGAGTCCACCGCCAGTGCCAGTGGCTCAGGTGATTCAGTGCTCAATAACATTCGTTTGCCAAGGATCGAGCTGCCGAAATTTAGTGGTGATGTACTTGAATGGCAGTCTTTTTGGGAGCAGTTCGAGGCACTAGTGGGTGTGACTAACATTCCTGACGTTAGCAAATACGGCTACCTGCAATCGTCGCTAGTGGGTGAAGCAAAGCGAGTGATTCAGGGGTTAACGCTTACTGCTGCTAACTACCATACTGCTTGTTCTGTGCTTAAGGAGCGGTTTGGTAAGCCTGAGCGGATTATATTTGCTCATATTCAGGCACTTCTCAATATTAATTTGAATACTTCCACATCTCGCTACATCGCCTCCCTTTGGAAATTGCAGGACCAACTAAACACTCATGTACGCAGTTTGGAGGCCTTAGGAGTCGAAGGTGATCGTTATGGGGTGGTACTTACGCCTGTTATTTTGTCGCGCCTCCCACATGATATTCGTTTAGAGTGGTCCAGGAGGGTTCAGGACATGAAAGTGACCTTTCCTGGCTTATGTCTTTTCTTCAAAGGGAAATAGAGCGCCGGGAGCGTTCTGACTCCTACAGGGATGGAAACCGCAGTGATGACCATTCCAGTGGAAAGGTGAAGCAAGAAAAGAGGAAAGTGCTTCCTGGTGCTGCCTCTGCCCTTCAGACTACTTCTGCTGCAGGTATGAGCAAGTGTGGGTTTTGTAATAAGTGTCATCCTAGTGAGAAATGCTTTGGTATTTTGAAACTCGCCCGTGCTGAGCGTGAAGAAAAAGTTCGCTCAGCTGATTTGTGTTTCAGGTGCCTTGGTAAGGGACACCTTTCTAGAGGTTGCAAAGCTAAATGTGCAAAATGTAAAGGAAATCACAATATTTTGTTTTGCTTTAAGGAACAGTCTGGTGTGCCTGAAGGAAAAGAGATCTGTGATGCCACTGTTCGGCAATTAAGTGATGAGAGTCGTGTGGTTAGCACAGATACGAGTGTAAACCCTTCTGTTGTTAACCAGGTTGGTGTGGCACTCAGTAGACCTGACCTGAGTCATAACAGCTTAACAACAACATGCTGTGTTCTACAGACTGCTAGGGTTCAGGTGTGTGATGACCATGGGCAGCTTGTTACAGCTACTGTGCTTTTTGACACCGGTTCAGATAGATCTTATGTTTCAAGCAAGTTATTGAAGAAAATTAAGCCTAAGTGGGTATGTACTGAGCCCCTCACTTATTCTGCCTTTGGTAACAAAAAGCCCATGCATCACATGTGTAATATTTATGATTTGACCATGCTGGATTGTAAAGGTGCAGGACATTCTTTGGTTGCTGTTGAGATACCTGCTATATGTGCCCTTTATTGCGTCCCAGTGTCCCCAGAGACATGCTCAAGGGCTATGAGGACTTGCACTTTGCTGATGATTACCTGAATAATCGTCACATTACTGTAGATATTTTGATTGGACTTGATGCTTACTGGAATTTTATGCTTCCTAACTAGGTATTAAGAGTGGAAGGACTGGTGGCCCAAGAGTCTGTCTTTGGTTGGGTGCTGTCGGGTTCTTGGAGTACGGCTGCTGGTGGTCACAAAGGAGTGAGTATTAATAATGTTTCTGATTCTGATTTACATAACTTTCGGGATTTAGAATGTGTTGGTATCCAGCCCAAGGAAATATTTAGTGATGAGATTACTTCTACCCCTATTCACCAAAGATTTAAGGAAAGTGTGAAGTTTAGTAATGACAAGTATGAGGTTGCTTTACCATGGAAATCTGATCATGTTAAAACTCAATTACAGAACAATGTTAGACTTGCTAAGAAACGACTTGATAGTCTGTGCCGTAAATTTGAGAAAGATCAGAGTTTAAAGGAGGGTTATGATGCTATTCTTAAGGAGTATGAGCAAGAGGGCATTATTGAAGAAGTTCCTCCTTCTGAGGAAACCGGTAATTTTCCTATTTACTACCTTCCACATCGTCCAGTTGTACATGAGAGCAGCTCTTCAACTAAGATTAGACCAGTATTTGATGCTTCAGCTGTCAGTTATAATGGGATCTCTTTGAATGATTGCTTAGAAACGGGTCCCTCTCTTAACCCAGATCTCGTGGGAGTGCTCTTGCGGTTTAGACGATGGCAAGTGGCATTGACGGCTGACATCACCAAAGCCTTTCTTCAAATCAGTATTCATAAGGAAGATCGTGACGTACACAGATTTCTTTGGAAGTGCGGAGATCAGGTTCGCACTATGAGATTTACCAGAGTCCCTTTTGGAAATAAGAGTAGTCCTTTTCTCTTAAATGCGACCATTAAACATCATCTCCAGTCTTTCCCAAGTTCTGAGATTATGAAGGATTTAGGGGAAAATCTTTATGTAGATGATTGGTTGTCTGGAGCTGACAGTATTGAAGAGGGTCAAGTTAAATTCACTAAAGCTCGCTCTATTTTTGCCTATGCTGGGATGTCCTTGTCAAAGTGGACTTCAAATAGTAAGTACTTGCTAGAAACATTTGGTAACAACTCCGATGGTGTGTGTGAGAAAGAAACTGTCAAGATCTTAGGAATGCAGTGGAATGTAGATCAAGATTGTTTTTCCTTTAATGGCATTGATATAAAGTCTCCTGTAGAGCTAATATCCACCAAGAGAGCTGTCCTTAGTTGCATAGCTAGACTTTTTTATCCACTTGGTCTTATCACCCCCTTTTCTATGTTTGTTAAGATCTTATTTCAGGATGTTTGGAAACTAGTTCTTGACTGGGATGATGTGCTCCCTGATGCCATACTGTACAAATTTCACAAGTGGTTTAACAGTCGTCTGCATACGCTTTGGCCTCGGGGACTAGTTGCAGTATGTCATTGAAATATACACACCACAACAGAGGCCCGAGGACACTGCCCTGAGAGACGCTGGCTTTGATATGGTGTTGGGAGGACGAGTGGCCATCAACAACAGTGTGCAGGGTTCTGCCATGAAGGTAGTCCTCCAGGAGGTGCAGCAGTCCTCCACACACTCCAAGGCTCCTCAGTTTGGCTGCCACTCCCTTGAACCACACTCTGTCAAAAGCACCGGCGATATCCAGGGCAACGACGAACACCTCTTTCCCACTGTCTATCGCGGTGATCCACTCCGTAGAGTTTAGGAGAAGCAGGTCGGCTGCCGACTTACCCTGCCTGAACCCAAACTGCTTTGAGTTAAGGAGGTGGTGGGCGTCGAGGAAGGAGAGGAGAGAGATGGGCCTGTAGTTCTTAGGATCCGCCCTGCTACCCTTCTTGTGTACAGGCACCACTCTGGCCTGCTTCCAGAGTGCTGGCCATGTTTGGGAAGTGAGGCATTCCCGGTAGAGCTGGGTGAGTGGAGTGGCGAGCTCAGCTGCACATTGCCTGAGTATGTGAGGGCTGATGTTGTCTGGTCCCAGAGCCTTCTTCGTGTCGGTCTTGCTGAGCAGGGCCATCACCTCTTCCATGGTGATGTGCAGGCTGTCCAGCTCAGCAGTTGTTAGCACTGGGATCCTGGGTGGAGTGTTGTTTGGGTGGGTAACACTCATTTTGATGGAGAAGTGGGCGGAGAATAGCTCGGCTTTGTCCGTCCCTCTCGTCACTACCTCACCGCTCGGTGTGGTGAGTGGGGGGATGGTGGAGTCCGTGGCCAGGCCCTGCTGCTGCTTCAAGCTACTCCACCACTCCTTCTTACCAACATTCTGACCTGAGAGCTTTGCAGTCAGGTCAGTCTTCCACTTTTGGATGGCGGCTTTTTACGCGTTGGCCATGTTGCGGCAGGCAACTTTATATGACTCACGGTTGGCTTGGGTGCTGCTTGCTCTCAGTCGTCGCCAGGCCCTGCTCTTCAAGTCCGCCGCTTCACGACAGCGAAATCCAAACCATGGCTGATCCCCTGGTCTTGATTTATATGTCTGGCAGGGCACATACTTTGACTGAAGGGACAGCAGGTAACTGGTGAAGGCCTCCACCTGTTCGTTAAGGGTGCCAGTGAGACGATCCTCCCAGTTTGTCTGGCTGAGCTCAGCTCTCAGTGCCTCCCAGTCAGCTCGCCGCCAAAGCCAGTTGGTGCGCGTTGTCGGTTCATCCCTGTCCACCCTCACTTTCACTGTCGTAAGGATGGCCACGTGGTCAGATGACCCAGGGTACCGAGTGGGCGGCAGGTGACTAATCCTCTGGCAGATCGGTAATTACTGGATCGAGTGAAGAGCCAGAAATATGGGTTGGGAAGTCGACATGGTTAGTGAGCCCAAAATCTGTTAGCAAGTCATCAAATGCCCTCGCCACAAGGTGCTGGTTGAGGTCACCAATGATGATGAGGTGTTTGCAGGTTTGCTGGTACAGTAGGGCATCCAGATTAGTGTGGATAAAGTGAAGAGGCTCACTTCCCTGCCACTGAGGGCGGTAACACACACAAAGGAGCACTGCTTCATTATTGTGTGTCCACACCTTAAAAAATATGAGCTCCAGGTGCTCTGGCATGTCTACTTCCACCACCTGTACAGAGAGAGACTTCCTAAAGCACACGGCAACACTACCAAAAGTGCCATGCGTTCTGTCTCGGCGGTGCCATGTTGTGTAGTCCTGCAGCTGTCCGTAGTTGGCGGGCACCGAGGAGTTTAGGAAGGTCTCCACTGTGGCAATGACGTCAGGGTTTTGAGGCAGCACGTGACTGTGCGTCAGGTCACCGATGTTAGTCTGCAGACCCCTAACATTGGCTGACAGAATAGTGAGCTTGTCTCGGCAGCGCCCCGCCATTGCTTCAGTTGTTGTGGCGGTAATACTGTGGTGGAGCCGGGGGGGCGTAAGGGGGGGACCAATCTCTTGTCGTGGGAGTGGTGATTCTCTGGAGAGACTGAAACACGAGGTCTCTCGTCCGGTTTTGCTCGTTTATGAGGTGAGCAAATAACCTTTCCTGCCGCTCCTGGTTGAGGCGTGTGAGGCAGTCCTGATGTGTGTGGCCCAGGCGGTTACAATGCTCACACCTCGTCCTCCTGGTACAGTCTTCCGTGGAATGACCTCTCTTCCTGCAGTGACGGCAGTAGGTGCTTGGACGTCTGTGCTGGCTAGTGTTTTGCCGTGAGTTGTGAGGTGGACGGGTGGCAGGCGCTGGGATAGCGGAGGGCGGTGGCTCGGCTCGCTGTCCATGTCGTGCGCGCGGCCCGGCAGGGTGGTGGCGGGCGGCTGGTGCGCTGCGGCGTGGGGGGTGCTGGGTTCTGTGGGTGGGGAGGCTGCGTTTGTTTGTGATGTTCTCTCACGATGTGTTTGTTGTTGTTGTTGTTGTCTTCGAGCAGGGCGGTGATTGTTGAGGACTTGGTTTGGTTGGTTGGGGGGTGGAGTTCCCGTAATCCCTGTTTGTGGTGAGTCAGAGGCAGGTGGTTGGAGAGGCGCAGTTTGAGTTGTGGATGCGTCAGTGGTGAGGGTGATGGGTCGGTCAATGGACGTAGAAGGAACAGTAGAGGTGCTGGTGACGTCAGTGGATATAGGCTCTACGGTTGTGGTGGTAGAGGTGGAGATAGTAGTGGTTGTGGTGGCGGAAGTGGTGGTTGCAGGGCTGGTAGCAACCTCTGGGAGGATAGGATTCACCTGACTCGGCACGTGTGAGGTCTGGCCAGGTGGGCTGGAAGCAGGTGGGCTGGAAGCAGGGTTGGGAGCAGCTACTGGTGGGGCGAAATTAACCTGACTCTGCACTTGTGAGGTCCGGCCAGGTGGGCAGGAAGTGCTTTCAAGATTATGGGGATTTATCTGGCTAGATACTCGAGGGGTCTGGAAACCACGTGGTTTACCTGAGGTCCACCAGCTACGGGCCGCCTCGTTGCTGGTCACGTGTTGCTGCCACTCCTTGTCGATCCTCTCTCTCTCTCTCTCTCTCTCTCTCTCTCTCTCTCTCTCTCTCTCTCTCTCTCTCTCTCTCTCTCTCTCTCATTTCTCAAACCATAACAATTAAGAAAAATCTGATAAAAAAGCATACGAAGAGAGAGAGAGAGAGAGAGAGAGAGAGAGAAAGAGAGATCCATGGAGAGTTAGATAATGGAGTTTACACTAGTCCCTTAAGGCTCTGCAGCCTTAAGCTACGGGCCGCCTCGTTGCTGGTCACGTGTTGCTGCCACTCCTTGTCGATCCTCTCTCTCTCTCTCTCTCTCTCTCTCTCTCTCTCTCTCTCTCTCTCTCTCTCTCTCTCTCTCTCTTCTCTCTCTCTCTTTCATTTCTCAAACCATAACAATTAAGAAAAATCTGATAAAAAAGCATACGAAGAGAGAGAGAGAGAGAGAGAGAGAGAGAGAGAGAGAGAGAGAGAGAAGAGAGATCCATGGAGAGTTAGATAATGGAGTTTACACTAGTCCCTTAAGGCTCTGCAGATGAAATTGTGTTCCATGCTACTTCGATTAAGGGTAATTCTTCTGGAACGGCAGGAGGAGGAGGAATACAAAATACAAAGGAATATAATACAAAGGAAAGACCAAGCAACAACATACCCTGGGGTCCTTACTAGGCTGCTTGGTTAACTATTCTATACTAACTACACAGTGTTAGAGACAGGACAGGAAACAGAAGGCTCCTCCCACCCACTCCATCCCACCAGCCGAAGCTGGCCAGAAAAGGAAAGGCACCATATGGTATTGAAAAACGAGGAGGAGTAGGAGGAGGAGAAGGAGGAGGAGGAGAAGGATAATAAGAACAAGAAAAAGAATAACTAGAAGAAGAAGAAGAAGAAGAAGAAGAAGAAGAGGACGTATGTTTTGAATCACAGAAAAAAAAACAGCACAAAAAAGGATGATGTTTAAACACTGGAGAGGAGGAGGAGGAGGAGGAGGGAGAGGAGGAGGAGGAAGAAAAGAAACACTAACAAAAAATTCAAAAACCAAAATAAGTAGGACAGGAAAGGAGAAGAGCAGAAAAAAATGTAAAAAAAGAGAAAAGGAGGAAGAGGAAAATAGATAATGGGGAAGAGGAAAAGGAAGATAAAAGATGAACAAAGACAAATTAATAAAGAGGATAACAAAAGGCAGAACAAAAGGAACAAGGAGGAACATGACAAAGAGGAGGAAAAGAAAGAAAAAAGAAGAGGAAAAAGAAGAGGAAGAAGAGGATGAAGGAGAGTAATAAGAGGAGGAGGAGGAGAAGGAACAGGGTCAGTAAATCCTTAAGGGGGTTGGAATCCCTTGAAGTCTGTGGGCAGAAGAGTTCCTGATGAGCCATGAGAGAAAAAAAAAAAGAGAAACCTGGAACACTTAATTGAACTTACATTAAAGATAGACAATTAGAACCAAGATAAAAATGACGATAAGATTGGAAACACACTCTCTCTCTCTCTCTCTCTCTCTCTCTCTCTCTCTCTCTCTCTCTCTCTCTCTCTCTCTCTCTCTCTCTCTCTCTCTCTGTGGAACTTTCTTTCCGTTTTAATTTTCCAAATCCGTCGAACTGTCACGAAGTTTATCTAATTAATGATATCAGGAAATCATGTTACCTGATAATACATGATTCAAAGATAATCTCTCTCTCTCTCTCTCTCTCTCTCTCTCTCTCTCTCTCTCTCTCTCTCTCTCTCTCTCTCTATATATATATATATATATATATATATATATATATATAATACAGTATATATATATATATATATATATATATATATATATATATATATATAATATATATATATATATATATATATATATATATATATATATATATATATATATATATATATATATATATATATATATATATATATATATATATCTGTTGTGCAATGGCCAGACAGAACACGAGAGGAAAATCTAACACTACGTTATTAATGAAAGCATTCTGTCTTTCACTCCCCGCAAATTTTCATTATAAAATAGATTAGGAGTGAATGAGAGGAATTACATGACGAAGAGGAGGAGGAGGAGGAGGAGGAGGAGGAGGAGGGTATGCATATGTATCCACTCACACTCTCACGAACATTCAGCCTTGTGAAAACGATGAATAAAAAAATTTTAAAAAATGGATAGAAAGTGAATTGCAATAAAGAGAAGTAAAAAAAAATAGTTAATAAAAAACCACAACAAAAAGAAAGAGAGAAATGCAATAGAAAAATGGAAAAGAAAATGGAGAAAAATGACAATGAATGAAAGAAAACGAAAAAAAGAAAAAAATACACCAGTTTAATAAAAAAAAGAAGGGAAACAGAACGACAAATGAAAAAAGAGGAGAGGAAAAAAATAAGAGAAGAATTACAATAGTTGCCCCAGTGAAGTGAAAGGATAGGCAACTATATTGCCGTTTTGTGTGTCTCTTGTAACAAGTTCCCGGCAATGCAAGTGTTCCCTTTGTGCTGG
>NC_059268.1:1271470-1302101 GCF_017591435.1 Portunus trituberculatus
AAAGCATTCTGTCTTTCACTCCCCGCAAATTTTCATTATAAAATAGATTAGGAGTGAATGAGAGGAATTACATGACGAAGAGGAGGAGGAGGAGGAGGAGGAGGAGGAGGAGGGTATGCATATGTATCCACTCACACTCTCACGAACATTCAGCCTTGTGAAAACGATGAATAAAAAATTTTAAAAATGGATAGAAAGTGAATTGCAATAAAGAGAAGTAAAAAAATAGTTAATAAAACCACAACAAAAAGAAAGAGAGAATGCAATAGAAAAATGGAAAAGAAAATGGAGAAAATGACAATGAATGAAAGAAAACGAAAAAAGAAAAATACACCAGTTTAATAAAAAAGAAGGAAACAGAACGACAAATGAAAAAGAGGAGAGGAAAAATAAGAGAAGAATTACAATAGTTGCCCCAGTGAAGTGAAAGGATAGGCAACTATATTGCCGTTTTGTGTCTCTTGTAACAAGTTCCCGGCAATGCAAGTGTTCCCTTTGTGCTGGCAATGATTGTCTCGGGGTTTTTGAAGCGCGTCTTGGAAGGGAAACGAACCACACCAAACCTAACCTAACCCAACCAAACCTCACTTAACCTAATCTAACCGAAACTAACCTAACTTAACCTAACTTAACTTCACCATAAGTTAGGTTAGGTTGAGAGAGAGAGAGAGAGAGAGAGAGAGAGAGAGAGAGAGAGAACCAATCGCGTATTGCTATCATCATATGACCAAAATTTCATATATTCCCTTCAAGACACCGTAGGAGGAGGAGGAGGAGGAGGAGGAATACAAAGGAAAGCAAAACAGCAACAGACCTCTTGGTCCTTTGGAGGCTGTTTGGTAACTCCTTCTAACTGACTACAGATAAGAGAGACAGGACAGTACAGGAGAAGAGGAGGAGGAGGAGGAAAAGGAAGAAGAAGAAGAAGAAGAAGAAAAAAAAGAAGAAGAAGAAGAAGAAGAAGAAGAAGAAGAAGAAGAAGAAGAAGAAGAAAAAAAAAAGAAGAAGAAGAAGAAGAAGAAGAAGCAAAAAAAAGAAGAGGAGGATGAGGTGGGAGAGGAGGACCAGGAGGAGGAGGACGTTACCATACGGAACGAGCTCAGGGCTCATTATTTCCGATCTTTGGATAGGCCTGAGACCAGGCACACACCACACACCGGGACAACAAGGTCACAACTCCTCGATTTACATCCCGTACCTACTCACTGCTAGGTGAACAGGGGTTACACGTGAAAGGAGACACACCCAAATATCTCCACCCGGCCGGGGAATCGAACCCCGGTCCTCTGGCTTGTGAAACCAGCGCTCTAACCACTGAGCTACCGGGCGTGTGTGTGTGTGTGTGTGTGTGTGTAGACGTTTGTTGTGATTGTAGTAGCATGGAGTATATAGAGAGTATTAGTTCGAAGCAACAAAATTGTTCAAATGAATGAATGATTACTTGTCATTTGAAATCGGCAAACAGTTGGCTGCAACATTGCTTCTCAACTCAAGGATAGTCAGTCACCGTGACTAGTGGTTAGTGTCCGCGGCGGATAAGCTATTATGTCATTTGTTCCTCTTATTAGGCTAGGATGGCAAGGAGAAAGAAAAAGACCTCTTGATCCGGAAGAAATGACGGCTTTGTTAGCGGAGGATCTAGATAGATGGATCAATCATTCTGAGTGATTCCATTGATACAGAATCAGAGCCTAAACTTGAGCCAGATAGATAGATAGGTAGATAGATAGATGGCCTGCGGCCGACAGTCTGATGCTGAACAAACAACACAAACTCAGGATCATATTCAATACAATTGCCACAATCAATCAATCACCTGTGGTGGACACAAAGCCTTTTTTTCCCTTTAAGGGAGGGAGATAGTGGCGTCTAACTTGTCCACTCAGTGAGTGAGTGAGTGAGTGAGTGAGTGAGTTACCTTTAGAAATATTTGATGGTGTTTTGATGAGGAATGACTGGATCACATTGTGTCACAGACCTGCAATAAGTATGCATGCACCAAAAGTCTTGTTGTTCTGTCATGAAAAAGGAGGAAGAGAAGAAGCACACACTTCTGTACACTATCAAATGGATGCTTTCATTCCATCCATGGATTGCAAGGAATTGTGTGTGAAAAACCCATCCATTTATTTATTCCTATCACTCTACCAATCAAATGATTTGTAATCCTTTTTTTTATACCAAGTTGGCTTTTCACGGGAATTTATCGGGAAAAAGGAAACTTTAGGTACCTCCTATCTCAAAGCCCACCCACTAGGAAACCGTTGCCCAGTGAGGAAGGCCAACCTACACTCAGACCGTAGACAGGATTCGAACCCGTGCGCTTGGAGAACCCTCGGACCCCAAAATGTATATCAAGAGACAGACAGATTTGCTCTTGTCCTTCATTTGTGTGATAGTGAGCCTACCTACTTACTTACTACATTCAATTTGAAGGAGGATGCCCTGGATACTCTCATACAAAGATTCAAGTCATCTTATGATGTAAGCATAGATGAGTGAGTCTCTCCTCCTCTGCAAAGGTAGGTGCACAACTACGTCGGCTAAAATGGAACAGGTACCTACATTCACCATACAATCTTCTATCTTATCTGAGTGTGATACTTGCTATGTTTGGCATCTTTTACTCCATCTACTACACACCAAACAAAACTAAATAGAAGCCTTGCCTGACGAAAAGGTGAAAACAAACACTTACAAAGCCTAGCTGCCTACTAAAATAGTTTTGAGACTAAGGCACTCCCTACTCAATCAGCAGGGGGGCCAGTTGCTACTACTAGTCTACTACTACACTCTGTTGATCACTTCACCACAATACAATGGTTTGCAATTGTTTTTCTTGATAGTATTAATACAGAGGCAATAGGCATTGTTAGATCCCACACAAAAATGCTACTACTACTACTACTACTATTACTACTACTACTACTACTACTACTACTACTACTACTACTACTACTACTACTACTACTACTACTAGTACTACTACTACGACTACTACTACTACTACAAGCATAACATGAAATCAATGGAGGGATAACAAATAGATGAGTCATCTTGCTAACCACAATAGTATATTATGAGGATTCTATGGAAGAGGTAACAAACAGTAGTAGTAAAAGTAATAGTAGTAGTAGTAGTAGTAGTAGTAGTAGTAGTAGTAGTAGTAGTAGTAGTAGTAGTAGTAGCAGCAGAGCACCAAGTAAGTAAGTAAGCAGCAAACACATGGCTGGAGTGCACAAAATGGACCAAAGAATAATAATAATAATAATAATAATAATAATAATAATAATAATAATAATAATAAAACAATAATAATTAATGTGTGTACAAACATCACCTCGTAAAGGTGTCAATAAATATTACAAGACAATATTTATCAGATTGGTGATGGACATTGCATCAGTGAAATGCAAAGCAAATGGTGGACAGAAATGCTTCCTTGACTTTAATTAAGCTAAAGCTGATTGAGGAGATCATCTCGAAATGTGCTGGTGATATACGTATTACCTACTTACTAGCTAAGAAAGCCTAATTAGTAGTGAGTGATGTTACGTTCACCGGTTAAACTGGTAAGATTGGCATCGGAGAGCCGGTGAACAATAACAATAAAAAAAAAACACTGCAGGTTCAACTGGTGAGGAAATGCAAAAGGGGGGTCACTTTAAAAAGCTATTTTAATAACCCATAATGAAATTGACACATATAACAAGAAACATGAAACACAGATATATAACATGAAACACAGGAAAATGACATACACATATACATATAACACAGTAATAAATACAACAATAAAGAACCCAACTTAATACCTAACAATAATCCTAATCCTATATAGAGGCAATGTGGAAAACACGGACGAGGGGAAGTGATACTTATGCGGTGTCGCAGTGGTGAAATGCTGGGTGATGGTTGATCCCACGGTAGACCCAAGAGGCGTTGTGTTCACTGGTTGAGGCTTGGATCTCAACTTCCAATCCAGAAAGCCAAGAGCTGGCTCAACACTTTCGGTTGAGTCGAAAGGGGCCGCGTGAATCCAACTTCGGGACGGTAGCGGGGCTTCATGAAGCGGTGACGTGGAGGGTTCATGAAACGGTGGCGTGGAAGGTTCACGAGACGGTGACGTGGAAGGGGAGGCGGAGAGGTGGCGAACGAGGTAACAAGCGGAGGAGGTGATGGTAGTAATGTATGTTACGGGCGGGCCGTAACATTTCCTCCCCCCTAAGACCTCCGTAATGGGCTCATGAAGGAGGTGAGACAGGAGATCTTGATAAGGCGTCGGCGATGATGTCCACCCCCTTGATATGGTCACTTGTAGATGGAAGAGGCGGGAGTGATCCGGCGTCCAGACCACTGGTTCCGAGGAGAGAAACGCTTTGAGGTGTTGGAAGGCTTGGTCACAGGTCGGGGTCCAGTGGAAGGGGACGGAAGTGCTGATAAGGTCCGTCAGGGGGGCGGCCAGGGTGGAAAAGTTCTTACAGAAGCGTCTGTAAAAACCAGCCATCCCCAAGAACCTCATGAGAGCTTTCCTGGTGGTAGGGACAGGGAAGCCAAGGATGGCCTCCACGTTAGCTCTCTTGGGGTGAACCTTGCCGTTCCCCACCACATGTCCCAGGTAGACCACCGTAGACTTCCCGAAGGTGGACTTGGCCAGGTTGATTGTAAGCCCGGCTTCCTGCAACCGACCCATCAGCCTCCGAAGACGGGTCAGATGTGTCGCCCAGTCGTCTGCAGTCACCACCAGGTCGTCCAGATATGCAGATGTTCCCTCCAAGTCCTGAGTGATGTAATTTATAGCCCTCTGGAAGGTGGCGGGAGCATTAGACAAGCCAAAGGGCATCACTGTGTATTGGTATAGTCCGAAGGGGGTGATGAAGGCGGATATTATTTGGGCCTCGTCCGAGAGGGAATCTGGTAGTAACCTTTAAGCAAGTCTATAGTGGTTACAAATTTGGCTACTCCTATACTATCTATAAGGTCCTCTATCAAGGGCAATGGGTAGGAGTCTGGCACCGTCACTTTATTTAATTTCCTGTAGTCGGTGCAAAATCGACTACTACCATCTGGCTTAGATGTTAACAGGCAGGAGAAGCCCAAGGAGATATACTAGGTTCTGCAAGGTGATGACAGAGCAGATAGTCTACCTCTTTTTTCATCAAGTCTCTTTTAATGGGTGAAATGCGATAGGCTGGTTGTCTTATAGGCTTGATGTCATTAGATATTAATGTTATGTCATGTTGGATAGTATTACAAACTCCTGGAAGGTCACCTGTGATTTCAGAAAAGTCTAGCAATAACTTTTTAAGATCAGACTGTTGTGAAGGTGTTAAGGAAAGAAACACCTCATCAAGGTTGGACATGATTTGGCTGTTTGAGGGGCGTCCTTTAGGTGACGAGAAGAGGAATTCGATGTCGGACTCTTCCTCGGGGGGCACAGGACCAGACTCCTTCCTACCAGACATACAGGTACAGCGCGAGACAAGTCGTCCTCTGGTTCTCTGGAGTGGTAAGGTTTCATTAGATTAATATGAACAAGTTGGGAATCCTTACGACGGTCAGGAGTGTGGACCACATAATTTAATGGACTTAGTTTTTGAGCCACAACATAAGGTCCCATGAACTTACTGTGAAGAGCATTGCCTGGAGTGGGGAGAAAAGTAAAACCTTGTCTCCTGGTTTGAAACTTCTCATGACAGATTTGGGAAGAGAATTCTGTTGCATTTTAGTTTGAGATTTGAGGAAGTTTGATTTAGCAAAGATCTGACTTCACTGATTTTATTCTTAAGGTTACTGATGTAGTCAGACACACTGGGGCTTGAAGGAGTATTTTGAGTAAACCATTGATCCTTTAATATTTTGAGAGGCCCCCTGATCTGTCTACCATAGAGTAATTCAAAAGGGAGTAACCTAAAGAATCTTGAGGAGATTCTCTTAAAGCGAAGAGAAGGAAAGAAATACTTTCATCCCAGTCTCCTTGATGCTCCAAGCAATACTTCTTCATCATGGATTTTAATGTTTGGTGAAACCGCTCCAGACAGCCTTGGGATTGGGGTGGTAAGCCGAGGAGGTAACATGGTCGATGTTTAGCTCATTCACTATCTGTTGGAAAAAATGGCTAGTGAAATTGCTACCCTTGTCAGACTGAATTTGTTTTGGAATTCCTACCGAGGTGAAAAAATGTATTAGATGTTTTACAATGGTCTTTGATGTGATGTTCTTAAGAGGGAATGCTTCAGGGTACCTGGTAGTGGGATCCATGAGGGTTAACAAATACTGATTCCCTCGTTTGGTTTTGGGTAAGGGCCCTACGCAGTCTAGAATGATCTTTTCGAAGGGCTCCGTCTGAACTGGAATAGGCGTCAGAGGAGCTGGCACAAGGCGTTCGTTAGGCTTACCCACAATTTGACATATGTGACATGTTTTACATAGTGTGACACATCCTTTTTCATTCCTGGCCAAAAAAATGTTGAAGAGCCTTCTTGTAGGTTTTTTGGATGCCTAGATGACCTGACAATCCATCATGAGCTAGTTCTATAATGGCTGGTCTTACAGACAAGGGGATGACAACTTGATGTGTTTCTGACCAGGTGTCTAGTTGTTTCAGTTCAGGAGGTCTGTAGGCACGCATCAGGACTCCTTCCTGATAATAAAAACAAGGCAATTTAGACATATCCTTTGTCTCACTGGCAACATGTCTGATCTTAGCCAAAGTGAGATCCTGTTCCTGAGCATTAATCAAATTCTCCTTTGAAATGATGTTATTGTACAAGTTGTCAGTAGAGGCAATCATTGGTGGAGGAGGTGATGAAAGGGCAGGGGACTTGGACTGAGACCTGGTGACTGCACACACTGGGAAGAAGTGAGGGGATGTTTCGTCCAGGGTCTTAGTGGGACTTTCTGTTAAGGGAGAATCAAGAACAATTAAGTTTGGAACAGCCAAGTTACCCGCAAGATCATTACCCAGTACAAGATGTACCCCGGTACTGGCAGTCCACCAGGTTTAATGGCTACCTCAACCTCTCCTGAAATGAACGGGCACTGTAAGCTAATATTAGCCAAATGATAGGAGAGCTGTGATTCGAGACCTGTAAGGATCACCTTCTCCCAGTGAAAGCCTGTTTGATGTTAGGGATGACATCTTCCCTTAAGATGGATTGGGCAGCACCTGTATCACGCAGAACCTTGATATTTATTGCCTTGTCTTTACCATCAGTCAGGGACACTTTACCTTGATACATGTACGAGTCATAAAGTTCTAGAGGAGAGTTGACAGGGTTAGCTAGGGCCACTGGTTTCTTGTTCTCAAATGTGTTAGGTCTAGGGACACAAAAGAAAATTGACGTTGAGAACCCTTGCAATTTGGGTGTCTACATTTCTGGATCGTGTGACCTGGCTTCTTACAGTATGTACACCAGGGGGAATTATATGCATTTGGCGAGAATCCGGTTGGCTTACCACCCGTGCCCCCAAAACCTTCCCCAAAGGAGGACCTAACATTAGATAGTGAACCACGACCTCTACTACCCAGGGATCCCATCAACAAAGCAAACGCATCAGCCACTTTAGCGGCAGACATAAGATCACTCTCTCCCCGTTCTTCCACATGCCTCAGAATATTAAAAGGTAACTTGTTCTTCCATTCTTCCAGGACCATTAGATTGAGCAACTCCGAAAAGGTGGTAATGTTAAGGGCAGCTAACCATTTCTTAAATTGTCTTAGTTTCTCACTAGCGAATTCAACATAGGTGTGAGACTCTGGTTTCACATACTTTCGAAACTGCTGTCTGTATCCATCAGAAGTGATAGAGTAGGCGTCTAGAATGTTACCTTTGATCTCTTCATATTCTACCTCATCACTAAGGCCGTTGTATACCCTATAAGCTTTTCCTACTAGCTTAGGGACAAGGAGAGACACCCACTGATCCTTGGGCCATTTATTCCTATTAGCAATGCTCTCAAAAGCGCGAAATGACCCGTCAACATCAGATTCATCAAAAGGGGGAACTAGCGGAGCAGCTGTAGCAGGATTAAAGCTTGCTAACTGTTTCTTTATATATATTTCTTCCCCTCTAAACTTAGCGTCATTTCGTAGGGCTAACTCCTGAATTTCTAACTCTTTCTCCTGCCTTTTAAGTTGTAACTGAAATTCTCTCTCTTTATCTTCTTTTTCTGCCTGTAGTTGCATTTGTCTTTCCTGTAATTCTCTCTCTTCCTTTTCTGCCTGTAGTTGCATTTGTTTTTCCTGTAGTTGCATTTGTCTTTCTTGTTCTCTCTCTCTAGCTTCTTTTTCTGCCTGTAGTTGCATTTCTTTCGCTTCTTTTTCTGCCTGTAATTGCATTGTTTTTCATGCATCCGGTATTGTAGTTTAAGCTTCTCAATTTCCCATTGACTTATCCTACTCTTATCCTGTTCTTCCTGGGGACTGTGTATTATAGTCCTCGTAGAGGCTGACATGGGAGTTAACTCTTCTATGGCATTTTCTAGCAACTGACCTTCTTGCACTAGATGTTCAACAACTACATTCTTAATGACCTCTTTAGTCATCTAAGACGTGATGGGTACATCAAAATGTTTAGCGATGGTCTTCCATTGGTCCTTCTTTATATTAGCATCTTTAAGTTGTTCCAGAGAAGGGTCGGCACAAAAATCTTCAACGTTAAACTGAGCGGATGCCATATTAAATAGATGTTAAACCACAAAAAAAATGATAAGCGAATTACTTAAGTGAGGAACTTGGCAGAGTGATAATAAAGGCAACCTTGGAAATTACCTAGATTATACTTAAGTAAACACTTATGAGTACAATCACTAATGAGGGGTAAACTAGAGAGTTACGGCATTAAGAGGGATCCGGATTACTCTAGTTACGAGACTTGAGAGTGAGGAGCGAATTGTACTGAGACTTGTTATTGATAAGGAGGCAGATTAGTCTGCGAGACTAGTTAAAATGGCCGATTCTAACTAGCGAGAAAAATGATCCGCGAAGTGAGGGGATTGAGGGTTCGCATGAACATATGATGATCCCGACACTTAGATAACACTTATTACACACCTGCCTATGTGCAAAAAAAAAAGATAAGTGCTATCGGTGAACACGCCTTTCTACCTGGTTTCCTGCTCACTGGAAAAATGGAACACTGAACATGGGTTATAATTGTCCTGTAACGGTCGCCAATTGTTACGTTCACCGGTTAAACTGGTAAGATTGACATCGGAGAGCCGGTGAACAATAACAATAAAAAAAAACACTGCAGGTTCAACTGGTGAGGAAATGCAAAAGGGGGTCACTTTAAAAAGCTATTTTAATAACCCATAATGAAATTGACACATATATAACAAGAAACATGAAACACAGATATATAACATGAAACACAGGAAAATTACATACACATATACATATAACACAGTAATAAATACAACAATAAAGAACCCAACTTAATACCTAACAATAATCCTAATCCTATATAGAGGCAATGTGGAAAACACGGACGAGGGGAAGTGATACTTATGCGGTGTCGCAGTGGTGAAATGCTGGGTGATGGTTGATCCCACGGTAGACCCAAGAGGCGTTGTGTTCACTGGTTGAGGCTTGGATCTCAACTTCCAATCCAGAAAGCCAAGAGCTGGCTCAACACTTTCGGTTGAGTCGAAAGGGGCCGCGTGAATCCAACTTCGGGACAGTAGCGGGGCTTCATGAAACGGTGACGTGGAGGGTTCATGAAACGGTGGCGTGGAAGGTTCACGAGACGGTGACGTGGAAGGGGAGGCGGAGAGGTGGCGAACGAGGTAACAAGCGGATGAGGTGATGGTAGTAATGTATGTTACGGGCGGGCCGTAACAGTGATCCCTCCACCACCACCACACAGGCTCACATCAGGAAAACACACACAAAAACATTCAATTCACCTCATTCTACTTCAATTTTGTTGAGTTTTAATAACATCACTTGAGCTTCATAGATCTGTGTTTCATTTATTAAAATTGAGTTTAGTTTTATTAGTTTTGTTCAATTTATTGTAGTTTAATTTAACGTCATAATTTCAAAAATCAATTAAAAGAAGAAAATTATATTTTTTTGTAAGAAAAGAAGAATTAGGAGAACAACAACAAGTAAGAGAAGAAAATAATTCAAAGAAAAAAGAAAGATTAATAAAAAAATGGAGGAATTAAAAGAAGTGGAATTATATGGAGAGCAAAAATTAAACGAAAAAAAAAAAATCAAAATAAGAAGAAAAATTAAAAGAATAGAAAAATAAAAGATGAAAAATAATTAAAGGAAAATAATTAAATGAAGAATTGAAATGTGAAAAAAAGAATTAAAAGAAAAAAAATAAAGGAGTATAATAAAATAAAAGAGAAACTAAAAGAAGACAAAAGAAGAAGAATTAGAAGAAGTATTAAAAGAAGAGGAATGATTAAAAGAGGATGTATTAAAAAAAATAAAATAATGGAAAGAAGTTGAATTGAAACATTAAGAAGAGTTAAAAGAAGAATAATTAAAGAAGGAACAAGAATTGAAATACGAAAAAAAAATCAAATTTAAAAAGAAAATTTAAGAAAAATAAAGTGTATAACAATAATAAAAAGAAATAACAAAAAAACAAGAGAATGAATTGAAAAGAGAAAAGAATGAAAAGAACAAGGTAAAAAAGGATAAGAGGAATTAAAAGAGGAAAAAACGAAAATCAAACGAAGAAGAATGAACAAAACGAGGAATAAGTAAAAAAAAGACGAAGAATTTAAATAGGCCAATTATTAAAAAAAGGAGTTAAAAGGAAAAGTAAATCAAGTCATAAAAAGAAGAAGTAAAGGAAAAACAATAATTAAAAGAAGAAGACTTCAAAAAGATGAACATTTGAAGAAAAAAAAGTAGAAGAAGAAAACTTATAAGGAGAAAGAGAAGAAGAAGAATTCAATGAAAAGGAAATATCAAAAGAAGAAGAGTAATGAAAAGAAGACGAATGAAAAGAATAAGAAGATTTAAAAGAAGAAGAATTCAAAGATTAAGAAAATTGAAAAGAAGAAAAATAAAAAAAAAGAGAAATGAAAGATGACAAAAGATGAATTGAAAGAAGCTTCAGAAATTGAAAAAAATAAAAGAAGATGAAGAATTATAAGAAGAATAAGCAAAAGAAAAAATTAAAAGAAGAGTTAAAAGAAAAACAATAAAAGAAAAATAATTGAATGAAGATAAATAAAAAAAATAATAAAAGAACAAAAATAAAAGAAAAAGAATTAAAAGAAGAATTAAGAATGAAAAATAAAAAGAAGAGACAAAAGATGAAGAATAAAAGAAAAACAAGAATTCGAAATGAGGAATTAAAAGATGAAGAATAAATCAAAGAAAAGAAGAACTAGAAACAAAAATAAAAAGAAGGAAAAATAATAAAAAAAAGTTTTCCTAAAAGAAGTAAATGAAGAAAAACTAAAAAATTAAAAGCAGTCCATGAAGAAAAAATTAAAGTCAGAAGAAGAATTAAAGGTAGAAAAACAATGATAAGAGGAAGAAGGAAATGAATTACACTGAAAAATAAAAGAAAAAGAATTAAAAGAAGAAGAAGGATTAAAAAAGAAGATTTAAAAAACGTAGATATAAAACAATCAAACAATACAAAAATAAAGTAATTAAAAACAATTGAAATAACGAAAGGAATTAAAAAGATAAATAATTAAAAGAAAAATAATTTAAAGAGGAAGAATGAAAAGAAGAAAAATGAAAAGAAGAAAAACTCAAAGATGAAGAATAAGAAGAAGAATTGAAATACGAATAATGTAACCCTTTACGTACGGGGAGTTGATTGACTTTCCGTGTGTTACAGCGGGGAAAAGTCACACCTGTCAAAAAGGATCAAATATTTTTTTCCTTATAAAATCATATTTGTTTGTGTTGTTCTGAGTACAACGCTGTAGTTTTCAACATGTTATCACCTCTCACACCAAAGTTATTGCATACCAAAAAATTCTCCCCAAACCCATGGCAGAACCCGCCGCTAAGAAATACCCCCCAACCTCCGATGACACAGGAAAAGATGACGTATTGTGAGGGGAACACATTATGTCTCAAAGCTCAAGGAGGCGAGCGAGAAAAGTTGCCAGATACCTCCACTTGTCCCTGGACCAATAGTGAGAGGGGGGGGGGGACAGATTCAAACGTTTAGCGCGGAAAAAGCATGATTCCCGTAACGATCCCAGACTCTACGCACGCCATCCTGCAATCGTCCAGAAACGATCACCGTACGTTAAGGGTAAAAAAAAGCAAAAAATAGAAGAACAAGAAGAATTAAAAGAGAAAAGCTACAAGAAGAACAATCAAAGAAAAAAAACTAGATAATATAAAATTAAAGATGAAAATTAGAAGAATTAAAGAAGCAAAAATAGAAAAAGATGAATTAAAGAAGAAAATTTAGAAGAAAAAGAATTAGAGGAAAATATAGATCAAGAATTAATAAAGAAAAATTACAAGCAGAAGAATTAAAGAAGGAAAATAATAATTATAATAATAATTAAAGAAGAAGAAGAATGAAAGTAGAAAGGTGATTAGATGGCAAGGAAAATGTTGTGGTGAGAAGACACAGGTGGTTGTGGTGTCCACAGGAAGACACAGGTGGTTGTGGTGTCCACAGGAAGACACAGGTGGTTGTGGTGTCCACAGGAAGAAGAAAATTAAAAGAAGAAAAAAATAGAAGAAAACTTTTATGAAGAAGAAGAAGAAGAAGAAGAAGAAGAAGAAGAAGAAGAAGAAGAAGAAAAAGAAGAAGAAAAGAATGAAATGAAAAGAAATGTCAAAAGAAGAAGAGTAATCAAAATAAGATGAATTAAATTAATAAGAAGATTTAAAAGAAGAATTCAAAGATTAATAAGAAAATTTAAAAGATATAAATAAATAAAATAATTAAAAGATGAAAAATAATTAGAAAAAAGAAGAATTTAAAGATGTTTTTAGAAATAAAAATATTAATAGGGAGGAAAAATTAAAAGAATAATAATAAAAAAAAGAAAAGAGTAAAAACAAATAAATGAAGAATAATTAAATGAAGATTAATTAGAATAATACATAAAATTTAAATAAAAAAATAAAGGAAAAAAATGAAAAGAAGAAGAAATAAAGAATATGAAATAAAAAAAGAAATAAAAGATGAAAAACAAGAGAAGAACAAGAATACGAAACGAGGAATTAAGAACACTGGCAAGGCTTGGATTTGGTGGCAGCAACTGACGATATCGTACCGGAAAGCATTAAGTCTGCGACACAATACTGTGTTTTCTATGTACTGCATGGACTTGTCTGTTGTTTGCTATACTTAAATTAAATTATGTATCAGTATACATCCGTTGATAATAGTATGAAATAATAAATTGCTTGTCTTGATACAATTTTATGCCGTTTTAAGAACATCATCTGAAATTATGAATGGAGGCTCAAACAATGCTATATGCAGTCAGTTATCATTTCGGAAGTTCGTTGCAGGTAATATATTATACGGTATTGTATTTTCTAATTTTAATTCATCTAAGATTAATTACACTTCTCAAAGATTGCTCATAATGTCACACAAATTCAATTAATGCCCTTAGAAATGTTAAGCTCATCTCCGTAAATCCTTATCTTCGTAAATCCTTCATCAATGTTAATCACATACAAATAAATCCACAAACATTAGGTGCCAATTTCACAGCTGATGCATCTCAATATCAACTCAATGCTTGACTTCTATAAATGCCCATATAATGTATACACCACAATATATCATATGTAATTATCTCCTCAATATGATATATCCTAATGCATCGACTGTGGGAATTGCACTACACATACATAAAATCTTAATATAACATCGTAATAAATACACATCCTATATTTGTTTCCTCCTTTCACTTAAATGACATAAACATTGTCTTAGACTGCATTAACAACTATAGAGCTTTACTCACTAATACAAGAAAGAGTCTGTCCATGACTCAAATGTTTCTTCTCCTCCTCTCGGCCACTGCCTTCTGCTTTCTCCTCTCGTTTCTGCCAAGATTCTAGCGATCCTCTTGCTGGTTTCTGCTTATTTTAAATACTCAAGGTTTCGTACCTTTTCTCCACGCCCATTTTACCATCTACCATTCAGAGATCAGACATGTGGAGGTCCACGTGTGACAATGTAAGGACGAGAACACATACGAAGGTAATGTAGAAACAACCTTAAACGTAGTATACACAACATTGCCTTACTGGTGTTTCATAGGCTCAACTTTTCCCTAGTCTCATAGCACGTTCACCATTGGTCTAAACATGAAATACTGCTTGTTCATTGGCCATTTAAAACCACCAATCCTGTTTAACTACACGTGGGGAAACACGTGTTGACTATACTACTCTCCAACATCGTAACCAGAGTATTTTGTTTTGGGTGTTTGTTTGGGTCTGCGTACCATCTGATGCCTGGCTTCTCTCTCTTGTTAATGTTTGCCTCCCACTCTCGTGTTCGCAGCAGGGTCCCTTTACAATTCTCCCGTAGACGTAATTATTTACATCCTTGTGTGTTCTTCCACTGCTGCATCACGCTATGTCCCACCAGGCTGTGGCATGCCAGGTTATGACATACCCCCATCCTTAGTAGCGCGTCCCGGCGCTAACTGCTAGTGGTGAGGGCATGCGTGATAAGCGGTGTCCCCCTGTTTTGAACTGGCGTTGTGTGCTGACAGTCACCTGGGCTGGCGCAGCCTGTGCCAAGCCAAGGAGTGCACAGGGTCGGTAGATGCGGTAGGCCACCAGGCCGGCCGCGATGACCCCAATAGGCAACAGGATCCAGAGCCAGTCCTTCCAGTTGTGCCAGTCGAGTGCCGTAGGAGGGGACTGTTTCGCCAGCGGCTGCATATGTGCAATATATTTTGGGACAGACCAGGGCTCAAGACCAAAACTGTCGGGAATGCTGATATTAGTGGTATTCACAATAAAAGAATGTTCCCAGGATGAGAAGGCAATGGGAGTAGTAAGGGGATAAGGTTGAATAACCATAGGAGCTTCAGCAATATAATGAGAGGAAGCAGGGAGAGAAAATGTATCACTATGTATAGAACAACCCTGACTCACTTTCAGAAGACCAGTACCATTAATAATGTGTCTAGTAGTAGGAATGGAGGAGTTTTTACAATTCACAGTAATATCTAGTGGTTTGCTTGTGGCATAATTCCATCCAGATGGCTGATCAACAAAAATAGGCTTGAAAGACTTCACAATCAGCGTGTTACATATATCAGAGACAGAAGGCTTGTGCAGAAAAATAGCAACCTCACAACAATCAGTGTTAGTGGAATATATAGGTTGGTTGAGAGGACATATCAATATATCATCAGACATCCTACAATCATCAAAATCATCAGTCAAAAAAATTGATTTCTTGCTTTGTTAATCACTAAATATTTCCTTGAAGGTTGATGCATTAAAAAAGCATCTGATTTAGAAATAGGAAAGGGAAGGGAGGTCATCCTGAAGACATCAAAGGTGTCAGCTGGAATTCCGCGCAAAGGAACAAGTAAGTAGAAGCTCAAGTCATGTAATGCAGTCTTATGGATTACACGAATAGCAGCTCTGTGTAATCCTAAATATTCTGGTTTAGGAGGAAACAATAACTCATGTTTAACTGATATCTCATCTAAAAGTTGTAATAAAAATGCATTTGTCACAATATTAGGAGAAATATGGGTTTCCATCATGCTTTGTAATCCTATCTTAAAATTAATATGATCAGCTGCAATGGATGTCAAGGCTAGCTGGACATGCAGTAAAATTTCCAGTGAAAGAATGGATTTTTCATTATTTTCTATGTTTTTTCATCTTAGTCATAAGGGTCTTAGTAACACGGGTAGCAGTTTCTAGTTTTTCTAATGTTTGATGAACATTTGTTAGTTCATTGAGAGTGACATTGATAACATGGGAATGAACATTTAGGAGTTTTCTTTCCTCTTCTGTGAAGGAGTCTAACGATTGTAATCTTTTATGAATAAAATCAACTTGATCTTGTGTAGCAGTCCCAAATAATGTGTTTGCAAAAGATCCTATAAAATTTATTGCCCCCCTTTTTTTCCTTCTAGGTTGAGGAATGTCATTGGCCACAATATGCATTAGGAAATCCTGCATTGAAGCATGCTAATTTTTAAATCTTTCTTGAAAAGCCAGGATATGCTGAGAAATCAAAGAGGTAAACAAGATAAAATCATCTCCCTCAATTTCATCTAAATTATATATTATATTCTGAGTGATGATAAAATCATCTCCCTCAATTTCATCTAAATTATATATTATATTCTGAGTGATATTGTTGGCTTTTTTAATTGGCTCATAGATATCCTCCAATTTCAACAAAAAAGGCACCACATAAGCTTGTCCAGTTACAAGTAGCTGATGGTCTTGGGAGAAACTCATCCCTTGTTGAGGAGGTGAGCTTTGGGGTACATCCCAGGCTTGAACGTATCCCATGCATAGCCCCACAGTCTGCAAAGGAACATTTCATTTTATTTTATTTTATTTATTTTCTTTTACCATATTCTAAGGGCTTATGCATTACAAACGGAAGATTCGGCACACTTGTCCTCGACCGTAAACTGTATGGGACTGACGTGGTAGCTTCACCTTGATATTCTTCTTGCAAATTCTCAGTTACATTATGAATTTCCTCATCAACACCATGACTCGCTTCTGATAGTGAATTGTCATCCGATTCTGAATCTACACAGTGCTCTACATCCCCTGAGAACACTGGAAAAGGATCTAGTGTCTGCAATGTCAACTTGGTTTCCCTTGTTTCACCTGGCTCGTGTACCGGATATGCTCGTCTGACATTCGGGTTCATCTGAGGGGTAACATTGTCTTCATGGATAATTCTTATCCTGTCAGTGTATAATGTTGTCATCTTACCATTTCTAATGTTTCTTAATTTGACCACTACATCACTCACCTTTTCTGTCACTCTATAAGGACCTGTATATGCGGGTTGCAACTTTGCGGGGGTTCCTGCAGTGGGTACTCGGCGGACATATACTCTATCTCCAACTTGAATAGTCTTTATCCTTGCCTTCTTACATTGAGCTTTTCATTTATTCCTTAGCTTCTTCTAAATATTGCTGACACCTAGCATATACCCTATTTGCTTTTGTTGCCATCTCCTGCTTAAAATCATCAACATTATACCAAACTTGTTCCTCTTTCATCATTTCAAATGGGATGGTTGGATCTCTGAGATACATGAGATAAAAGGACTTTCTTTTATACTTGTGTGGTAAGCACTATTATATGCAAATGTAGCTATTGGGAGCATTGTATCCCAGATATTCATATTATCTTGCACCAAAGTGCGCAGTATGTTAATCAAGGTTGCATTTGATCTTTCAACTATCCCATTTGCTTGAGGATGGTAAGCTGTAGTTTTGCTATGTCGGAAATGCAGTAACTCAGTTAATCCCTGTAATATAGAATTGAGAAATTCCCTACCTTGGTCTGTCACTAACATCTCAGGTATACCATGTTTACAAATCACTTCATCAAAAAATATTCTAGCAACTACATGGAGTAGGCAGTAGTCACCTGCCGCCCGGTGGAATACTCCAGGAGAGGTACTTACGGGGATGTAGGCAGTGCTGCAGACTGAGTGATTCCCCGTGTCCTCTCTTCCCGGTTCCCTTTGTGGTCTCATTTATACAATTGAGCAGCTGCAGCCTGCCCTCTAAAGACAACTTCTACTACTTCCTACACTACACTACAACACCTTACACTTTTACACTCTCTTCAAATCAAAATTTAATAATGGCTTCACCACGCCCTGCCTCGAGTCCCCTCTGGGAGGGGACCATAAATGTCCCCAGGTCGGACTGCCCTCTGCTGTCGACCTTGGGTGTCTTGACACTTCATCTAATACTTTCACTATCAATTTCTGCAACATTCGTGGCCTTCGTTCTAATTTTCAATCTGTGGAACACCACCTCTCCTCTACTAAACCTCATCTTCTCTTCCTAACTGAAACACAGTTGTCTGTGACTACTGACAGCAGCCCTTTTCTGTTCCCTCCTACTTGCTCTATCCTCATTTTCAATCCAAAGCTGGATGTTGCGCATACGTGCGTAACGACACCACTTGCTCGTGCCCACAATCTTGAATCTTCAGAATTTTCTACCATCTGGCTAAGACTTCAATGTCACTCTCTAACTAAATTCATCTGTGCTGTATACCTCTCACCTAATTCCTCTGACTATGTAAAATTCTTTGACTATTTGACTTCCAAGGTGGAGCACATCTTATCTCACTTTCCTTTTGCTGAGATCTCCATTTTAGGGGATTTCAATGTTCACCACCAGCTTTGGCTTTCATCTTCTTTTCATGTCAGAGATCCTTCTCTTTGTGCCGAGCGCATAACAGAGGTGATTATCTCTGGCATGGAGCTATACATTCCTCATACTTTCTCTAATCCTAAAGCTAAAAAGCCTTGGTTTAACTCTGCTTGTTCTCGTGTTGTCAATGATAGAGAGGCGGCTCACAAACGGTTCCGTAGCCATCCAACTGCTGAAACTCATGCCCTATATATTTCTGCCCGTAATCATGCCAAATCTATTCTCCAACTTACTAAAAACTCTTTCATCAATAGAAAATGTCAAAGTCTTTCCAATTCTAACTCCTCTCGAGATTTCTGGCATCTAGCCAATAATATCTCTAACAACTTTACTTCTTCGTCTTTCCCT
Source organism: Portunus trituberculatus (assembly GCF_017591435.1). Classification (NCBI taxonomy): domain Eukaryota; kingdom Metazoa; phylum Arthropoda; class Malacostraca; order Decapoda; family Portunidae; genus Portunus; species Portunus trituberculatus. Next base: position 1,290,191 of record NC_059268.1, read on the forward strand.
CCTTTACTTCATCCAGATGGCTCTACAGCTGTCTCTTCTTTTCTAAAGCTGAACTCTTCGCTCAAACCTTTGCTACCAACTCAACTTTGGATGATTCTGGGCATATTCCTCCTACTCCTCCACCCTCTGACTACTTCATCCCTAAAATTAAAATTCTTTATAAAGACGTTTTCCTGGCCCTCTCTGGCCTTGATTCTCGGAAGGCTTACGGTCCGGATGGAGTCCCTCCTGTTGTTCTCAAAAACTGTGCTTCCGAACTCGCTCACTGCCTGGTCAAACTCTTTCATCTGTGTCTCTACTTCTATTTATCCTTCTTGCTGGAAGTTTGCTCACATTCAACCTGTCCCTAAAAAAGGTGACCACTCCAATCCTTCTAACTACCGCCCTATAGCTTTGATTTCCTGCCTTTCTAAAGCCTTTGAGTCTATCCTTAATAGGAAGATAATGAGGCATCTATCAGCTCACAACCTTCTCTCTGATTGCCAGTATGGTTTCCGTAAAGGCAGATCTACTGGTGATCTTCTTACTTTCCTAACTGAATCTTGGTCATCCTCTTTTAGGGACTTCGGTGAAACCTTTGCTGTCGGCCTTGACATATCGAAAGCCTTCGATAGAGTCTGGCACAAATCTTTAATTTCTAAACTACCCTCCTACGGATTCTATCCTTCTCTCTGTACCTTCATCTCCAGTTTCCTTTCCGATCGTTCTATTGCTGCTGTAGTAGACGGTCACTGTTCTTCCCTAAAACTATCAACAGTGGTGTTCCACAGGGTTCTGTCCTATCACCCACTCTCTTTCTATTATTCATCAATGATCTCCTAAATCTGACTCAATGCCCTATCCACTCCTATGCTGATGATACCACCTTGCATTATTCAACAGCGTTCAACAGACGCCCAACCCAACAACAATTAAATGACTCAAGGCGAGATGCTATAGGACGCCTAACTTCTGATCTTTCACTTGTTTCTGATTGGGGCAGAGAAAACCTGGTTTTGTTCAATGCCTCAAAACTCAATTTCTACAACTATCTACTCGACATAACCTTCCAGACAACTATCCTCTCTTCTTCAATAACACTCAACTTCCCTCTCCTCTACATTAAACACACTCGGTCTATCCTTCACTAAAAATCTAAACTGGAAATTTCACATCTCTACTCTTGCTAAATCAGCTTCCAAGAAGTTAGGTGTCCTGTGGCGTCTTCGTCCATTTTCTCTCCTCCCAGCTGCTTGCTCTGTACAGGGCCTTATCCGCCCGTGTATGGAGTATGGCTCTCATGTCTGGGGATCCACACACAGCTTTACTAAACAAGGTGGAATCTAAAGCTTTTCGTCTTATCAACTCTTCTCCTCTAACTGACTGTCTTGATTCTTTAAGTCACCGCCGCAATGTTGCATCTTTATCTGTCTTCTACCGCTGTTTTCATGCTGTCTGCTCTTCTGAACTTGCTAACTGCATGCCTTCCCCTCCTGCGGCCTCGCTGCACAAGACTCTCTACTTCTTCTCATCCCTATTCTGTCCATCTTCCTAATGCAAGAGTTAACCAGTATCTTCACTCCTTCATTCCCTACACTGGTAAACTCTGGAACTCTCTACCTGTGTCTGTATTTCCACCTGCCTATGACTTAAACTCTTTCAAAAGAGGAGTGTCAAGACACCTCTTACGTTAACTGGACCCTCCTTTTAGATTTTTTTTGTTTTTTCTCTTTCTCCTACTTTCCTCTTAACAGGGCCTGGCAACCAGCGGGATTTTTTTTTTCCCAACACTTTGTTTTCCCTTGGCCAGTGCCCTTGTAATGTAAAAAAAAAAAAAAAAAACTTCTGCGGCCGACTTGGTTTTCAGTGGTTTTGTAATCAAATATCTAGTAAGCACATCTATCACAACAAGACAATACATATATCCATTATCCGATCTACCCATGGGACCAACAATATCCATATGTATGCGCTGGAAAGGTCTCTCAACATCCGGGTATCTTCTCAGTGGTGCTGGGGCGTCCCCCGACCTCTTAAGCCTACAACAGATGAGACAAGACCTGCAATATCTTTCAATGTCCTCCTTCATTTTTGGCCAATATGCAAATTTCTGACACCTACTTAAGGTAACGGATGGCCCACCATGCCCTGCGGTTGGCAAAGAGTGGCCGAGGTGTACAGCAGTGTGCACAAACTGTTCGGGTACTAATATCTGACGCGTCATTTCTCCATATGTGTTGTGACTTACTCTGTAAAGCATATTATTGTCTAGAGACAATTCTGATATCTTTAACTTCTTATACCTCTTATCAATATTGTGCTTACTTAATTTTCCTTTTATTTCTTGCTCAGTTAAATTCTCTCTCATTAACTTCTTCAATAAACCATACAATTCATGGTTATCTTGTGACCTTATTAATTCCTTCAGATTCCAATCCACCATATTTTCTTCTGTGTTTTCTGTTATTGCTAACAAATGTTCATTTCCTTCATTTATTTCCAATTCCCTCAACCTGGATAAATGATCTGCTACCTTGTTAGCTTTTCCAGGAATATATTCCACCTTAATATCAAACTCTGCAACAGCTAATTGCCACCGAACTATCCTGCTATTTGCATTTGAGGTGGTCAACAACCATACTAATGGTCTGTGATCTGTGAGAATATAAATAGGGTAACCCAGGCACAAATCTATGTTTACCTTAAGCCCATATACAATTGCCAGAGCCTCTCTTTCAATAGTACTATAATTAAGTTCAGCCTTGTTCAGTTTCCTGCTAAAAAATGATAAGGGTCTTAGGTTATTCATGCTATCCCTTTGTTGTATTAATCCCCGATGGCAAGCTCAAGCATCCGTCGTTAAAAAGAATGGCTTTGAGAAGTCTGGAAATTTCAAAACAACATTTTGTGTTAATTTTTGCTTCAAGGTCTTAAAAGCCCTATCAGCTTCTTCATTCCACATTATGTGGTTATTGTTCTTCTTTCCATTCACCATTCCTGCTGTTAGTTTAGTTAAGGGAGCAGCTATCTCAGCATAGTTTCTCACAAACTTCCTATAGTAGTTAGCCATTCCAATGAAGGACTGTAATTCTTTCACTGTTGTGGGGGCGGGCATGTTCTTAATAACTTCAATTTTGCTAGGCTGTGTTTTCAACCCTTCGGCTGATATAATATGTCCTAGATAATTTACACTATCCTTAAAGAAATTACATTTTTCAAGTTTACTTTCAACTGAGCATCTTGCAAGCGTAGAAGAACCCTCTCCAAATTTCTTACATGATTTTCTAGATCTGTTCCTTGAACTATGATATCATCAATATAAAGAAAAGTATCATATCCTGTCAATCCAGCCAATACCTGATTAATAATTCTACAGAATGCCGCAGGAGAATCCTTTAAACCCATAGGTAGCACATTATGTTCATATAATCCATTAGGTGTTACAAATGCAGTCCAGGGCTTGCTTTCTTCATTTAACTGTATTTGATGGTAACCTTGTTTCAAGTCAAGGCATGAAAACATCTTTCCTTTTCCTAAGTTACGCAAAATGTTATTCACATTAGGTAAGGGGTAAGAATCATTCAGCACATGCTGATTTAAATTCCTGAAATCTACACACAATCTAATTTTTCCATCCTTTTTCACTATGGGAACAACTGGGGAGATAAATGCTGATCTGGATGGTCTAATAATACCCTGGCTCTCCAGTACTTTAATTTGTTCAGCTACCTTATCATAAAAACAAGCTGGGACGGGATAAGGTTTCTTGGACGTAGGTCTGGACTGTAACTGAATGGTGTGATAGAAAAGGGTGATATACTTGGAATGTCGTCATCACTAGCAAAGACAGAGGAGTATTTAATAACTAATTCTTTCAATATTTGATTTTTCCTTGTTCCCTCAGGATACATGTGATTAATGATTTTGAAAAGGCCTTCATTTTATCTGTTTCATTTTCTTCTGTCACACCATTCACTGTATATTCATCACTCCCGCTTGGCAAAACCTCACTCTGACAGGACTGTAAGTAGCCTAATGTTTTCCCTGGCTCTAACGGCACATGTTCACTCGAGAAATTTATATACCTCACCACAAACCTAGATTTCTTCTTCTCCATGTCATTTTCTAATTTCACTATACCTGGACATAAAACTGAGACCCTATAACTCCTTTAACTGGCTCGAATATAGCGATATCACTATCCACTAACTTTGTTTCTCAGGTCACATAACTCCTTGTACTCCTTGTAATATTGATGTCTGAGCTACTGAGCATTTATAACTGGGATTATCCTTTGATTCATTTGTTACTGCTTCTTTTTCACTTCTCTCAGTTATCATGATGGCATGCATCATGGGTATTTCTACAATAACAATTCTCCTTCCTTCAAGATATAATTTCAGAGGTTTGGTATTTAGATTCACATTATATCTTTTCATAAAGTCAAAACCTATTATTATCTGTGATGGCAAGGCTCTATCTTCACTGATCACAAAATCATGTGTGTATATCTTACCTCCAATTGTCAAAGTTAGCTTAGTCTTTCCTGAAGTCAACATTTCATCTCCACTCGCATTGTGAATTACCTTATTTGTTGGAGTAATGTGTTTCTTTTAAGTTTGTCTACAACGTCACGCGATACAAGAGATACCCCTGCCCCCGTGTCCATCAAGGCTAATACACTCTCATTTTCAATCTGAACTTCAATAGAAACATTTCCCGTGTCACTATTCACCGCTGTGATTAACACCGATTCATGTGGTTGCGTTGGTGGTAAATTGGCGTTTTTTTGTGTGTTTGATATGTGGTGTATCTACGTGAGTTGTTCATGCAGTCCTTACTCGCATGCCCCTGTACCCCGCAGGTGAAACAAGTTACCGTGGGCCTCGCCCTTGGGGTATTGGTGGTAATTTCACTGTGCACTGACTCGCGAAATGTCCCCACTTGTGACATCTAAAGCATTCTATGGTTCTACAATTTTGAATGGTGTGGTTATTTCGCCCACACCTCTGACAATGTATATTTCTGACATTCTGAGGGCGATACATCGTGTGATCTGTAGTAACAGCATTCACTGTCACTGCGTTTACTGGGACAACCCTTTTTCTTTGCGTACTGCAGCGTCGTGTAGCTGAAGGCTGGGGTGTGACGCTACATATTTGAGAGCTTTTGTATACTAATAAAGGCTTTTCATATCTGCATCAGCAAGGATATAAGAAAATCCTTAGGCAAGGCATTCACAATGATGGAGACAAATATATCATTATATACTTCCTTACCTGTGGGTTTCATGCTTTCTAATTTTGCCACAATCCCTTCTACTCTGATATAGAGCTCTGTTATGGTTTCTCTGGGCTGTCGAGTTACTGATGACAATTCACTGATCAGGCTTGGAAGCGATCTATCCTCTGGATAAATATCAAGGAATGCTTTTCTCACATCATCCCAATCATTTTTATGCTACGTTGCACAGTGTGTCATATGAGTATATGCACTGTATAATGCATATTGCTTGGCCAACTCTATCCTCCCTTCGTCTGTCCAGTTTGTCATTGTTCTATTTTCTAAATCCTTTATCCATGCGTGAGCGCTGGCGATACATTTTACATTTGGTACCGACGGGCTTCTTTCTTCACCTCCACAAAAGTATGGTAACCCAATTACCTTGGAAAAATTATCCCTGGCGTTGTCAGTGATCGCTTCCGCAATTTCCCCAGTACTAATACAAGGCGGGTTAGTGGGGGAAAACGGAGATGTAGGGGGTGACTGCGCCATTCTAGAGGTTGTGACGGCTGACTGCTGATTCGCTTTACCGTTAAGCGATGCCGAGCGCTGACGTAATTTATGAACTATATGTTTCATCTACAATTAAGCAACATTAAAATATTCTCAATATTTACCCGTTAACATCCGCTACATCCGTGACATCCAATGCACTTGATCGAAATTTTAATTATCTTCACTCTCAACTATACGCCTGCAACGATTGCAATTGCAATAATATCCCACCGCTGCCACCAGTTTCGGAAGTTCGTTGCAGGTTGCAATCGTGCTATTCTAAGTGAAGACTTATTCTTACTGCAGGTAATATATCAATATTCATCAATGTTAATCACATACAAATAAATCCACAAACATTAGGTGCCAATTTCACAGCTGATGCATCTCAATATCAACTCAATGCTTGACTTCTATAAATGCCCATATAATGTATACACCACAATATATCATATGTAATTATCTCCTCAATATGATATATCTTAATGCATCAACTGTGGGAATTGCACTACACATACATAAAATCTTAATATAACATCGTAATAAATACACATCCTATATTTGTTTCCTCCTTTCACTTAAATGACATAAACATTGTCTTAGACTGCATTAACAACTATAGAGCTTTACTCACTAATACAAGAATAAGTCTGTCCATGACTCAAATGTTTCTTCTCCTCCTCTCGGCCACTGCCTTCTGCTTTCTCCTCTTGTTTCTGCCAAGATTCTAGAGATCCTCTTGCTGGTTTCTGCTTATTTTAAATACTCAAGGTTTCGTACCTTTTCTCCACGCCCATTTTACCATCTACCATTCAGAGATCAGACATGTGGAGGTCCACGTGTGACAATGTAAGGACGAGAACACATACGAAGGTAATGTAGAAACAACCTTAAACGTAGTATACACAACATTGCCTTACTGGTGTTTCATAGGCTCAACTTTTCCCTAGTCTCATAGCACGTTCACCATTGGTCTAAACATGAAATACTGCTTGTTCATTGGCCATTTAAAACCACCAATCCTGTTTAACTACACGTGGGAAACACGTGTTGACTATACTACTCTCCAACATCGTAACCAGAGTTTTTTGTTTTGGGTGTTTGTTTGGGTCTGCGTACCATCTGATGCCTGGCTTCCCTCTCTCTTGTTAATGTTTGGCCTCCCACTCTCGTGTTCGCAGCAGGGTCCCTTTTACAATTCTCCCGTAGACGTAATTATTTACATCCTTGTGTGTTCTTCCACTGCTGCATCACGCTATGTCCCACCAGGCTCTGGCATGCCAGGTTATGACAATCATGAAAATAATTTACTTAAAGAAGGATTAAAAGATTTAAAAACGTAGATATAAAACAATCAAACAATAAAAAAAATAAGTAATTAAAACAATTGAAATAAGAAAAATAATTAAAAAGAGAAATAATTCAAAGAAAAAGAATTTAAAGAGGAAGAATGAAAAGAAGAAGAATGAAAAGAAGAAAAACTCAAAGATGAAGAAGAAGAAGAATTGAAATAGGAATAATGTAACCCTTTACGTACGGGGAGTTGATTGACTTTCCGTGTGTTACAGCGGGAAAAGTCACACCTGTCAAAAAGGATCAAACATTTTTTTCCTTATAAAATCATATTTGTTTGTGTTGTTCTGAGTACAACACTGTAGTTTTCAACATGTTATCACCTCTCACACCAAATTTATTACATACCAAAAAATTCTCCCGAAACCCACGGCAGAACCCGCCGCTAAGAAATACCCCCCAACCTCCGATGACACAGGAAAAGATGAAAAGAGGAAAAGATTGTGAGGGGAACACATTATGTCTCAAGGCTCAAGGAGACTAGCGAGAAAATTTGCCAAATACCTCCACTTGCCCCAGGACCAACAGTGATGGGGGGGGGGGGGACAGAATCAAACGTTTAGCGCGGAAAAAAAACATGATTCCCGGTGTCGCAGTAAAAAATGTCCTTAATTAAGTGTCTTGCTCATTTGCGCATGCGTGAGTGGCCTATTCACTACCAGACGCACGAGGAGTCAGGACAAGATTTACTAAGCATACTGCGTATGCGTGAGCAACATGTCATACTGCACCATTCTTGTATAGGCATAAATACATGTATTTTCCAAATTATTTTGTCGTGTATACAGCCAAATAAAATGTTTAAAAATGCAAAGTCGATACGATATATATATATATATATATATATATATATATATATATATATATATATATATATATATATATATATATATATATATATATATATATATATATATATATATATATATATATATATATATATATATATATATATATATATATATATATATATATATATATATATATATATATATATATATATATATATATATATATATATATATATATATCATCAATATTGTACGGCCCGATCGTTGCAGCATACGTGCGTACATACGTACATTTGTTAGTATACGTACAGTACATACCTAGGTATACACGCCCCGCAGCAGCCTGACGCACCGCCGTGATAACTTCGCCACGCTAGCTGATGTCTCTGGACGCGCGTCACTGTGTTGCTCACCGAGGTTGTGATGGAACAAAGATGGAGCGTCGCGTGTATTGGCGAACAAGTGGATTTGGAGGCTAGTCTTGGTGTCAGTGAGCAGGAGGAAATGTTTCCTTGAATGTTTTTCAGTCTACTTTTGCTCTCTGTCTCTCTCTCTCTCTCTCTCTCTCTCTCTCTCTCTCTCTCTCTCTCTCTCTCGCCCCTAATGGTTCTTAATGGCGCCACCTGAGCACCACCTAGCGGCAGATTATTGCAGTGCGTGTGTTTCACTTAAAGACTCATTTCTTGCCATTTTCACACGAGAGATCAACAGGCGGCTCTGGCAGGTGGCTCTAGTAGGTGGCTAACAGGTATACACGTGAGGCAGATAACTGGTACAAGGGTTAATATGTATGGCATATATTTTTCAGGTGTTTGTGTGGGATTTAATTAATAGGTAAGGGGTAAGAGGAATATGATGTGTGGTTTATGTATAGTAAGGAGATGTAATGGCTACAGTCTTCATTATTTTAGCCCCTTTAGTACTTGGGACACATTTTTACCTTGAGACTTGTGTATGATTAGACCATTTCATTGACATTAGGAAGGGTCTATGGGGGTCAGAAGATTCATGGCCACAGTCTTCACTATTTTAATCCCCCACATAAGTTTTTGAAGCTGTATAAAATCACCAAATAGTAACCAGAGTGAATATAGAAAGGTGTGATAGTACTGAAGAGGTTAAGTCAAGGTAAGGTACAGATGCAGGAATCAGGTACACACAGGTAAGCTTAAGAGACAAAGACCAGGTGAGAGGTACAATTAACAAAGGTGCACATGCAGGATTACAGGTGCAAGATTGTCAGGGAGCATGTGTAAAATTATTTTGTCTATGTAACAGGGAAAATTGGCTAAGGGCAACAAAAACCCAATCGTCAGTTCCCTTAGAGATTATTAGAGTTAGCCAAAAGACAGGAATAAGTGTCTTGATACAGGTATTCATAGACACAACACAGGTAGGAGATAAGCTTCAACACAAATCAAAAGAACAGAGGAAAGAGAGAGAGACAGGTAACAGTCTCAGATGTGTGGCAGATGACCTTATCCCTTTCCTCACCTTTCTAGAACACGACCTTTCAAATCAATTCAGAACAGTTACTCATTTCCGAGCGAGTGGCGGAGCTTAGGACATTAGTGGAGGATGAGGGAATCTGCTCCATCACTCACTCACTGCAGAAGATAATATTGATGTTGATGGTGATGATGGTGATGGGGTTGAAAGCTGGGAGGTTAGGATATACTAAGCCATCGTGTGTGTGTGTGTGTGTGTGTGTGTGTTAATCTTCCCCCTTCTCGCTTTGATTGATGGAATGGGCGAGATGACGTAATCCCTGAAATATATATTGACCAACTTACTATGATGGACCAAACTTTATTAATTCATAGCAACTCTTTTCCCCCTATCCCTCGTAACATCCTCCTTCTCCTCATAACTTCTCCATCTTTTCCCTCCTTCCTATCTCCTTTCATCCATCTGCTTTCCACCACATCAATCATTCCTCTCCTTCCTTCGCCTCTTTTTCCTCTCTCCTCTACATTCGTGCAGCGAGTACCTAATTTCTCCAGCCCAACAAAGGTATCCAGGCAATGGGGAAGCGTTCCGTGGTTGGAGCACTGAAGCGTAGAATCAAGGAAGGAGTTAAGTGTGTTATGATCGCCAAGTGTTTCTCGGTGCACTGACACGAGGCTCATCAAAGGAAGGCTGGAATATGATAGTAACGAGGTAGATATTCTCCTTAAGGGTCCTTCAATATGTTGTTTGTATCGTTTGTCGAGACTTTTATAGTTATTGAGCTTGTTTTTTTTCTCTCTCTCTCTCTCTCTCTCTCTCTCTCTCTCTCTCTCTCTCTCTCTCTCTCTCTCTCTCTCTCTCTCTCTCTCTCTCTCTCCCTCTCTCTCTCTGTGTCTCAGGGTGTCAAAACAACCACTAATGATGTAGATACAAAGAATATTCCTTTTCATCATTATCATCATCATTATAGTTGATTAAGTTAATGCCTATCGTGTAAACAATATACATGTTTTGGATCACCTTCATTATTTTTATCATTCACACACACACACACACACACACACACACACACACACACACACACACACACACACACACACACACACACACACACACACACACACACACACACACACACACACACACACACACACACACACACACACACACACACACAACAATACACACACACACACACACACACACACACACACACACACACACACACACACACACACACACACACACACACACACACACACACACACACACACACACACACACACACACACACACACACACACACACACACACACACACACACACACACACACACACATGTCGTGCTCGAGCTGTTGCACGACGTTGCACAAATTGTCTAGCTACTGGCTATAAATAGTCAAAGGTTTTTCTATCTTTAATTAACAAAACTAATATCTATACATAAGGTGTTCGATACGGCGCCGACAAGTAACAATCACAACTCTTTCTGTTGCCTTCTCCACTGCAATTATTACAATTTCTCTTACAAACATCCTTAAGAACTGCATTAATCTCGTAGATATTCTCGCATCAAAACGGATTTCACTTCAAACATCATCCACAATATCTTCATAACGTATTACAACATCTGAACCCGGTGCTTTATTTCTCCGTAAATCTCATACGTAGTACGTACAATATTACCCTTTTTCCCAGCTACCCGTATATAAGGATGACCTTTACTTGGTACATGAATGCAAGCAACCACATGACGTACCACCAAATATATTACCATACACATATAATTACCAGACTCCGTTCAACAAAATGACAACGTAACACCACCGAAATATAATGACAAATATTGATATCTCCACACAAGTGACTTCCTCAAATAATCTCTTTCTCTTGGTACCCATACATGGAACCACGTTAACTTCGTACACAATTACACACTAGTAAATATGTTATGTAACTTATTCGTCAGAGCAACACACATGCACATACGTAGGTAGCCGTATACAATTTCCTTACTCATAGATGAAAACGCAAGTATATAACGACGTCATTATGAACCAAAGTACAACCACATAAACCATAATAAACTAATACCACATAATACCTAAACCTCCTATCATGCTTCTTCCTCCATTCTAATTTACCTCAAAGACTGCATTGCAACTTATAAGCTCCACTTACTGGTTATATATGAAGTACAAAACGCCGCCCTCAGCTATGCAGCCGAGGGTGGCCCGCTTAGAGCCGCGGTTGTCCTCTCTGCTTCCTCTCTCTCTCTCTCTCTCTCTGCCCCAAACCTCTACAATTTCCTTCAGGAACTTATGGGGCGTGTCTTGACCCACACACACGCCCTCAGAATGTACCATTCACCAATCAAGTACAAGCTCAAATGAACTCCACGTGTGGTACGAACAACATCCAAGACGACAACACTACCACTGGATGTTTACATGACCTGGGCGACACATCTGCCTGGCTGCCCTGGGCCAAACGGCCTGGGTCATTAAATGTTTCCTTTGACCCTCCTGCCCTCCTACTCTCTTTTATGGCTGGATACGGTT
>NC_059268.1:1302601-1322874 GCF_017591435.1 Portunus trituberculatus
CCAGTGCCACCATCTTTTCCCAAATTGACTATCTATATGGCACCAGATGTCATAACTGCAGTCATTGCCACCAGTTGCACGCGTCTCGGATTACGTCCCAGTTACAGCCTCTCACTCTGCCATTTTGTGTGACCTCTCATTATATTTCACTGTAGTGTTTCACATTGTACGCCTCAAGTCACCACTAGCAGTTCTTCTCCACTGTACCACTGACTTATTACTCCGCATACAACACTCAGCGTCACCCTACACACGTCACGGTTGGATACACCACTCACAATGTTAATTAAATCTGTGTGCATTACACCACTCACAATGTTCACTCCTTATTCACCTCACTGTACTTCATTAATCACTGCACAATGACATCACTAGCGACTGCATCACACACGCGCATAATAACATTTTCATGTGAGCCTCGACACAAGCTCTTCACACTTTCACTGTAAATCCATTGTTGGACAAAACTCTTTCAGCAGCATTCACATTTCACTGTTTCATTGTCTCCACAGATGTCAAAATGTCTGAACATGCACGTAACAATTATAACCCCTCACTCTTGGCTGCAGCGGTATCCCTAGGCTAGCACATCTGACTTGAACTGAGTGACTTGTGTTACGTTCACCGGTTAAACTGGTAAGATTGGCATCGGAGAGCCGGTGAACAATAACAATAAAAAAAAAACACTGCAGGTTCAACTGGTGAGGATATGCAAAAGGGGGTCACTTTAAAAGCTACTTTAATAACCCATAATGAAATTGACACATATATAACAAGAAACATGAAACACAGATATATAACATGAAACATAGGAAAATGACATACACATATACATATAACACAGTAATAAATACAACAATAAAGAACCCAAGTTAATACCTAACAATAATCCTAAACCTATATAGAGGCAATGTGGAAAACACGGACGAGGGGAAGTGATACTTATGCGGTGTCGCAGTGGTGAAATGCTGGGTGATGGTTGATCCCACGGTACGAGTAGACCCAAGAGGCGTTGTGTTCACTGGTTGAGGCTTGGATCTCAACTCCCAATCCAGAAAACCAAGAGCTGGCTCAACACTTTCGGTTGAGTCGAAAGGGGCCGCGTGAATCCAACTTCGGGACAGTAGCGGGCTTCATGAAACGGTGACGTGGAAGGTTCACGAGACGGTGACGTGGAAGGGAGGCGGAGAGGTGGCGAACGAGGTAACAAGCGGAGGAGGTGATGGTAGTAATGCATGTTACAGGCGGGCCGTAACATTTCCTCCCCCCTAAGACCTCCGTAATGGGCTCATGAAGGAGGTGAGACGGGAGATCTTGATAAGGCGTCGGCGATGATGTTGTCCACCCCACCACCAGACACAGCACCTCGCAAAGGAAGAACCTGCAGAAGCTTGAAGCGCACATCGGAGGAGACGATGACGAGGAGGCGATACACGAGCCAGACAGCGGTGATGGTGGTGAGAGACCAGCCAGAACCAGATGAACATGTAGATCTTCTCGTTGATGATGTTAACCGCCAGCACACACATGGTGTCGTGGGTCTCGATGGTTCCCGAAGGGCCGAACTTCCTGAAGGTGCACTTGGTGACTCTGGGGAAGATGCGTGTCATGGGATCGATGCGCTTCTCGGGGTCCATGTCAGGGAAGTTGATGACCTCCGTGCCGTAGGTGAGGAAGGTGCCGCCCAGGAACAGGTCGGTGAAGTAGATGTTGCCCTCAAGTCCTGAGTTATGTAATTTATAGCCCTCTGGAAGGTGGCGGGAGCATTAGACAATCCAAAGGGCATCACTGTGTATTGGTATAGTCCGAAGGGAGTGATGAAGGCGGATATTATTTGGGCCTCGTCCGAGAGGGGAATCTGGTAGTAACCTTTAAGTAAGTCTATAGTGGTTACAAATTTGGCTACTCCTATACTATCTATAAGGTCCTCTATCAAGGGCAATGGGTAGGAGTCTGGTACCGTCACTTTATTTAATTTCCGGTAGTCGGTGCAAAATCGACTACTACCATCTGGCTTAGATGTTAACAGGCAGGGAGAAGCCCAAGGAGATATACTAGGTTCTGCAAGGTGATGACAGAGCAGATAGTCTACCTCTTTTTTCATCAAGTCTCTTTTAATGGGTGAAATGCGATAGGCTGGTTGTCTTATAGGTTTGACGTCATTAGATGTTAATGTTATGTCATGTTGGATAGTATTACAAACTCCTGGAAGGTCACCTGTGATTTCAGAAAAGTCTAGCAATAACTTTTTAAGATCAGACTGTTGTGAAGGTGTTAAGGAAAGAAACACCTCATCAAGGTTGGACATGATTTATTTGGCTGTTTGAGGGGCGTCCTTTAGGTGACGAGAAGAGGAATTCGATGTCGGACTCTTCCTCGGGGGGCACAGGACCAGACTCCTTCCCTACCAGACATACAGGTACAGCGCGAGACAAGTCGTCCTCTGGTTCTCTGGAGTGGTAAGGTTTCATTAGATTAATATGAACAAGTTGGGAATCCTTACGACGGTCAGGAGTGTGGACCACATAATTTAATGGACTTAGTTTTTTAGCCACAACATAAGGTCCCATGAACTTACTGTGAAGAGCATTGCCTGGAGTGGGGAGAAAAAGTAAAACCTTGTCTCCTGGTTTGAAACTTCTCATGATAGATTTGGGAAGAGAATTCTGTTGCATTTTAGTTTGAGATTTGAGGAAGTTTGATTTAGCAAAAGATCTGACTTCAATGATTTTATTCTTAAGGTTACTGATGTAGTCAGACACACTGGGGCTTGAAGGAGTATTTTGAGTGAACCATTGATCTTTTAATATTTTGAGAGGCCCCCTGATCTGTCTACCATAGAGTAATTCAAAAGGGGAGTAACCTAAAGAATCTTGAGGAGATTCTCTTAAAGCGAAGAGAAGGAAAGAAATACTTTCATCCCAGTCTCCTTGATGCTCCAAGCAATACTTCTTCATCATAGATTTTAATGTTTGGTGAAACCGCTCCAGACAGCCTTGGGATTGGGGATGGTAAGCCGAGGAGGTAACATGGTCGATGTTTAGCTCATTCACTATCTGTTGAAAAAAATGGCTAGTGAAATTGCTACCCTTGTCAGACTGAATTTGTTTTGGAATTCCTACCGAGGTGAAAAATGTATTAGATGTTTTACAATGGTCTTTGATGTGATGTTCTTAAGAGGGAATGCTTCAGGGTACCTGGTAGTGGGATCCATGAGGGTTAACAAATACTGATTCCTCGTTTGGTTTTGGGTAAGGGCCCTACGCAGTCTAGTATGATCTTTTCGAAGGGCTCCGTCTGAACTGGAATAGGCGTCAGAGGAGCTGGCACAAGGCGTTTGTTAGGCTTACCCACAACTTGACATATGTGACATGTTTTTACATAGTGTGACACATCCTTTTTCATTCCTGGCCAAAAAAAAGGTTGAAGAGCCTTCTTGTAGGTTTTTTGGATGCCTAGATGACCTGACAATCCATCATGAGCTAGTTCTATAATGGCTGGTCTTACAGACAAGGGGATGACAACTTGATGTGTTTCTGACCAGGTGTCTAGTTGTTTCAGTTCAGGTCTGTAGGAACGCATCAGGACTCCTTCCTGATAATAAAAACAAGGCAATTTAGACATATCCTTTGTCTCACTGGCAACATGCCTGATCTTAGCCAAAGTGAGATCCTGTTCCTGAGCATTAATCAAATTCTCCTTTGAAATGATGTCATTATACAAGTTGTCAGTAGAGGCAATCATTGGTGGAGGAGGTGATGAAAGGGCAGGGGACTTGGACTGAGACCTGGTGACTGCACACACTGGGAAGAAGTGAGGGGATGATTCGTCCAGGATCTTAGTGGGACTTTCTGTGAAGGGAGAATCAAGAACAATTAAGTTTGGAACAGCCAAGTTACCCGCAAGATCATTACCCAGTACAAGATGTACCCCGGTACTGGCAGTTCACCAGGTTTAATGGCTACCTCAACCTCTCCTGAAATGAACGGGCACTGTAAGCTAATATTAGCCAAGGGATAGGAGAGCTGTGATTCGAGACCTGTAAGGATCACCTTCTCCCCAGTGAAAGCCTGTTTGATGTTAGGGATGACATCTTCCCTTAAGATGGATTGGGCAGCACCCGTATCACGCAGAACCTTGATATTTATTGCCTTGTCTTTACCATCAGTCAAGGACACTTTACCTTGATACATGTACGAGTCATAAAGTTCTAGAGGAGAGTTGACAGGGTTAGCTAGGGCCACTGGTTTCTTGTTCTCAAATGTGTTAGGTCTAGGGACACAAAAGAAAATTGACGTTGAGAACCCTTGCAATTTGGGTGTCTACATTTCTGGATCGTGTGACCTGGCTTCTTACAGTATGTACACCAGGGGGAATTATATGCATTTGGCGAGAATCCGGTTGGCTTACCACCCGCGCCCCAAAACCTTCCCCAAAGGAGGACCTAACATTAGACAGTGAACCACGACCTCTACTACCCAGGGATCCCATCAACAAAGCAAACGCATCAGCCACTTTAGCGGCAGACATAAGCTCACTCTCTCCCGTTCTTCCACATGCCTCAGAATATTAAATGGTAACTTGTTCTTCCATTCTTCCAGGACCATTAGATTGAGCAACTCCGAAAAGGTGGTAATGTTAAGAGCGGCTAACCATTTCTTAAATTGTCTTAGTTTCTCACTAGCGAATTCAACATAGGTGTGAGACTCTGGTTTCACATGCTTTCGAAACTGTTGTCTGTATCCATCAGAAGTGATAGAGTAGGCGTCTAGAATGTTACCTTTGATCTCTTCATATTCTACCTCATCACTAAGGCCGTTGTATACCCTATAAGCTTTTCCTACTAGCTTAGGGACAAGGAGAGACACCCACTGATCCTTGGGCCATTTATTCCTATTAGCAATGCTCTCAAAAGCGCGAAATGACCCGTCAACATCAGATTCATCAAAAGGGGGAACTAGCGGAGCAGCTGTAGCAGGATTAAAGCTTGCTAACTGTTTCTTTATATCTATTTCTTCCCCTCTAAACTTAGCGTCATTTCGTAGGGCTAACTCTTTCTCCTGCCTTCTAAGTTGTAATTGAAATTCTCTCTCTTCTTTCTTTTCCTGTAGTTCTCTCGCTTCTCTTTCTGCCTGTAGTTGCATTTCTTTCGCTTCTTTTTCTGCCTGTAGTTGCATTTGTTTTTCATGCATCCGGTATTCTAGTTTAAGCTTCTCAATTTCCCATTGACTTATCCTACTCTTATACTGTTCTTCCTGGGGACTGTGTATTATAGTCCTCGTAGAGGCTGACATGGGAGTTAACTCTTCTATGGCATTTCCTAGCAACTGACCTTCTTGCACTAGATGTTCAACAACTACATTCTTAATGACCTCTTTAGTCATCTGAGACGTGATGGGAACATCAAAATGTTTAGCGATGGCTTTCCATTGGTCCTTCTTTATATTAGCATATTTAAGTTGTTCCAGAGAAGGGTCGGCACAAAAACTTCAACGTTAAACTGAGCGGAAGCCATATTAAATAGATGTTAAACCACAACAAAAAAATGATAAGCGAATTACTTAAGTGAGGAACTTGGCAGAGTGATAATAAAGGCAACCTTGGAAATTACCTAGATTATACTTAAGTAAACACTTATGAGTACAATCACTAATGAGGGGTAAACTAGAGAGTTACGGCATTAAGAGGGATCCGGATTACTCTAGTTACGAGACTTGAGAGTGAGGAGCGAATTGTACTGAGACTTGTTATTGATAAGGAGGCGGATTAGTCTGAGAGACTAGTTAAAATGGCCGATTCTAACTAGCGAGAAAAATGATCCGCGAAGTGAGGGCATTTTTGAGGGTTCGCATGAACATATGATGATCCCAACACTTGGATAATATATATATATATATATATATATATATATATATATATATATATATATATATATATATATATATATATATATATATATATATATATATATATATAAACTACAGAACAATTGATAATGTAGTCAATGCCACACTCATAAAAATCAGTGAAAAATAATTAAGAAAGAATCATTTAAGTTAGTTGTGAAAGTGTGTTAATTATTTTTAGATGTTGCTGAGATACACATTCATCATAACCCATTTAAATATTGTAAGGCTGAACAGTGATACTGTGGTATCTGTGAAGAACTCTATCTTTTCAATAGTGGGTGACTGGCAGAGAGTGAGGCAAGGAAGATGAAATCACCAACATAACAGTGCACACACAACAAAACAAGACATATAAATATAAATAACAAAGTGACAGAGGGAAAAAAAAACCGAAGAATGCTACTATAATCAGCATTATGGGTTGTGTTACTTACTTGAAGTGAAGCACAACAAATTCATCCCTTTAAAGGATTACTTCATGGCGACATTGAACTTTCTGTGCTAGGAGTCGCTCCTCGTTGCCTCCATCCTCGGCTGCAGCAAGATGTTCTTCTTCCTCAGGAAGAATGATGTTTCTTGCTTTGCAGATGTTGTGCAGCAATGCACAATTTGGCAGACCTTGGATGGAGGACCAACTCGGATCTCACTGTGTAGCATGTGAAAATGTCGCTTCAGCTGCCCGATGCCTCTCAACAAAGCTGCAGGTTTTCTTGTGGGCCCTGAAATTAATATAGATTTCAATTTTACAATGCAGTACTTGAAATTGGTATGATGCATTAATTTAATTTCTGCAAACATTTAGGTTATGTCATGTATAAGGTTAAGTTAAGATTCATTGTATGATAATGATTTGTGACATGATAGCTTAAACATTATGAAACATAAAAAAAAATCTCTAGTATAACATTGGTTAGGTTAATATATTCACATGAAAACTTAGAATAAAAAAGAAGAAACTCTTAAATATTTGGAAATTTTCATGAAATTTACTTGTTGTATTGGTAATTCAACCAACACACTTTACATAATTATAGCCCTCTGCAGGTTCTACATTTTACTTTATGGAGCATTTCTAGCCCCATTTTACCTAATCAGATATTAATGATACGTATACTTTTTGGGGGATCCAGAGGGGGCAAAGCTCCCCAGGTAGGAGGTTACACAATGTTAAATTACTTTACCTTATCAGTTGTTCTGGTCAAGTTTCAAAATGTTAAGTTACTCCTTAATGGGGGATGATGTCAACCCAATGAGGAGGTTACAAAATGTTAGGTTAGGTTACTTCATCTTATGGAGAAATCCAGTAAGGTTGGGGGGAGGGTCAAGATTGTGTGAAACTGCAATAATATTTCAAAAATACCTAATTCATTAATTTAGCACTTTATATTAGTTAATATGAAAAAGTGTAACTATGGGAGGTAAATAATTAGTTTTGTGTGATGTGGGATAATTAATTAGATAACTTTTTATCTAAATTTTACTACTCAGTAGCTTACCTGTTATAAGAAGACTGTGCTCCAGGCTGTGGTCTGAGGTATGGAGTCAGTAGCCACTTCTTGCTGGGATAGTCACTATCTCCCTGTAAGTGACACCCAGCTGGGACGATGCCGTTGTCAAATATCGTACAGAGTCCACTTTGAACAAGTATTCTTGCATCGTGAACCGATCCCGGCCACTTTGCAACCACATCAATAATGTGGTATCAAGCATCAAACAAACTACACGTTGATGCTGTAGTATCTCTTCCTGTTGACAAACTCTACCTTATACTCTCTAGGAGCCACAATCATTACGTGCGTTCCATCAATGCCACCGATCACTTCAGGGAAGCCAGCAATCTGCAGAAACTCCTCCTTCTTCCACTGATTTTCCAGTTGGGTGACTAAAAATCTTATGAATTAAGTGAGGATGGCATTGTATCACTGCTGATCCTGCTGATGGTCTGTTGTGAGGGCCCCAAGTCATCAGTGCTGCACTGCTGCATCTTTCCTATAGCGAGGTACCGCAGTGAAGATAACTTGCATCTCGGGGAGAGAGGCCTTGTTCCTTGCAGTTGGTCTCTTCAGCCTTTCCCGCACCAAATTTGTCACGAAAATGATACCAGCAGGATCCTGCCAATACCTCTCCACCAGCTCACGGTCATCTAGCTCATTAAGGACGTCCTTCCTTTCACGAAACGACCGTCTCTGTCGCAGGTGGTGGCGGTGCGGTTCCTCTCGGGCGGCCATGTTTACTTTTAGGATGAAATCTTAGAGCGCGTCTTACTGCTAAAACACCTCGGGAGGTGTTTTAGCAGTAAGACGCATCTTTAGGGCTTAGGATGCCGTCTTAAAGATTTAAGACTCGAATTCCGCCATTTTTGTGATTTAGGACGACGACTTACCGTTAGGACGTCATCTTAGTGTTTATAAGTACGGCCCCTGGCCACGAAAACCAGGAGTAATGTATCATGATGTAGCCTAGTATGGATGATTACAGCTTGACACGTTTACATACATGATGTAAAAAAGTCAGTCTTGGGCGGCTGTTGTGCTTGTTGGTGCGTAATGTGCAGGCAGAAGGCCGTGTGTCTAAAGGCAGTATTTGATTCAGGAATGTAGAATCTTGTAGTTGAGTTATTTCAAAGATTATTGAATGATCAGGCTGCCTTGTTGAGAATAAGACAGTCTGACGAAAGTACGTGGCTTGTGCTTAAAGTAAGCACGCTATTTGCACTTTCTCTCCTTGTGGGTTGTGGCAAATTCACTTTATTTTTTCCTCATTTGGCCACACAAGTATTTTTCATTGCACGGTGTTGGAAGTGTTCTGTACAGCCACACACCTCCAGGGGGATGCGCTTGTTCTCTTTGACATAGACAAATAAATAGTTATTTATGCCCTTAAGTTATATACTCAGTAGAGGGAGAAAAAAAATTATATATATATATATATATATATATATATATATATATATATATATATATATATATATATATATATATATCATGAATGATTTAATAGCTATATATAGGTACTACCAAAGCTTTTGTTTAGTAGATACAGGTTAGCTTAGGATAGGCTAACCTAACCTAACCTGTTCTTAACACAGAGATGTTGGGTTCACTAATTAACTGTATCTGAAATGATAGTGGCTGCATCACCGCATAAAGATAATAGAAGATAGGCTTCATAGTTACATGAATCTGTTCTTTGCATTTTTTACATATTTTTGCTTTTACAGACCTCACCATGGATGAATTTACTGATATCCATGACCTGGAGGAATTAGAGGCTGTGGAAGAGCTGGGGCCTCACAGATGGCTACTGCAAGAAATCTCTTCCCTTCGACATTGATGAGCCAGAAAATGTTCAACACCATCATGATACTGCCCCACCAGTACCAGCTTCAGGTTTTAATGTAGCCCATGTCATTGAGAATCATTTCTCATTTCTGATGTGTGTGTGTGTGTGTGTGTGTGTGTGTGTGTGTGTGTGTGTGTGTGTGTGTGTGTGTGTGTGTTCAGTTAGTTGTATTTACCTAGTTGTAGTTTTACAGGGCTTGTGCATTATGCTCGTTTGGCCCCGTCTCCATATCTACATTTGTCCAACTTTTTCTTTCAGTGTGTGTGTGTGTGTGTGTGTGTGTGTGTGTGTGTGTGTGTGTGTGTGTGTGTGTGTGTGTGTGTGTGTGTGTGTGTGTGTGTGTGTGTGTGTGTGTGTGTGTGTGTGTGTGTGTGTTACACTTTATTTGTTATTTTATTGGTACATGATGACAAAAAAAAAAAATAATAAATAAAAAAATAGTATGTCTAGATATGCATTTTTCTCTTATATTCTGTATTGGTATATTTGTGGCTGTTCTCGTTGCTGATTAAGTACACACACACACACACACACACACACACACACACACACACACACACACACACACACACACACACACACACACACACACACACACACACACACACTACAGGCGAACATTGTAGGTAAATTCCTAAAACAATGTACAGTATATGTATGTGTGCATTTTTTTGTTTTGTTCATGTAGGTTCATCATGTGTGTGTCTCTGTTCATTGCCAATAAATGATCTTTTTATTATATATTTGTTTCAAATAAAATATATCCTCTACATGTGAAAAATATAGAAGTGTCCCAGAAGGCAAAAAAATAATCCAAGGAAAAAAGATAAATACATAATAGATAAGTGTGCATATGTACAATATCTATATGAAAACATGATCCATACATGAGTAGTATTACATTTTTTTGTTTTCATGTTGGTAAAATATAGATCACAGAATAAAGTGTGGCTGATGAAATGTCTGATTAGTGCATCACTAAACAAATAAATGAGGTGAAATGAGGAAGAGAATGGGTGTTGACTATTAGTAAGGTAGTTATGAGAAGAATACTATTACATTTTGTGTTTTCATGATGTTTAAATCTAGATCACATCATATTCTTAGCTGGGGGAAACCTATTTCTGCATAATGCTGGCGTTATTTCCTCCCAGGCCTTCTTGTTGTTCTGTATACTGGGAGCTCGTCGTTTAGACACAACGACAGGTCTCCCTTCAATGAGAGAGAGGAGAGTCACTCTCTCGTTTTCAGCTAAAAAACACTAGCTAAAGGGGAATGTTTTATCTCCTCAAGGCTCAAATTCCGCGGGAGCGAGAACGTGCACATGTCGCACGCTACTCCGGTACCATAACAAAGCATTCGGCAAAGTATGTCTACTTATGTGTCTATTCATTCAAATAAGTTAATAAAAGCATCATAGCATTTACTATAGTGGCTATTTTTAATAAGGAAAAGCATATATACTGACATATACAAAATGTCAAGGACGCCAATTTTCAATAACCGAAAGCTCTAACAGTGTTACCAGATAAGCGAGTTTCAACGTTAGGTGTGATCTAGCATCACCGCAAGGTAGGGAAACATCGTGAGACGAGAATACGGCCCTTAATGTGTAGCCCTGTTCACCTAGTAGTAAATAGGTACAGGATGTAACTGGAGGGTTGTGGCCACGCTTTCCCGGTGTGTGGAGTGTGTTGTGGTCTCAGTCCTACCCGAAGATCGGTCTATGAACTCTGAGCTCGCTCCGTAATGGGGAAGACTGGCTGGGCGACCGAGATGAACACACACACACACACACCTCGCCGGCAGCTGGCATTACAAGCAGCGCCTGCCGCTCACTGCTCTAGGCGAGTGGTTCGGAGCCACGCAATGCCTCGCACATCAGCCACCCCTCAATGTCAGACTCAACGAGTATAGATAACTATGAGAGGAAAGCTTGAAAATACTGTCATTAAGTTAGATTGTGGTGGATGGCAAGTATAGTAGTGTTTTGTAACCCTACTAGAGGGACTCTATCGTCGCTTACTTTCGACTTGAGATCCCTGAAATATTTCATTTTCCTTCCTACATGACATATGTGGTAGTATACGAGACTGATAAATGTAAAAATATGTTTTCAAATCGAAAATGTAATATAATGTTTTAGATTTTCAGTAAATATTTGTATTACTGATCACTTAAATATCAGCTCTCCCTGCTGCCCATCCCTTTCAAGTGGTCGCCATCACCCGCACCGCATCCACCTGGGACACACAACACTCGCCTCACACTTGCACTGCCTACGTCTGTCTCCTGATCCCATCTGCCCTTGGTGTAGGACTATCCCTGAGACCATTGAGCATTTCCTGCTCTACTGCCCACGCTTCCACTCCCACCGCACTGCATTACGTTCTTGGCTCTCTGCCCTGGGCATCACAACACATTTCTGCCTGCACGCACGCGTGTGCGTGCGTGCAGGCAGAAATGTGTGTGTGTGTGTGTGTGTGTGTGCGCGCGCGCACGCAACAGGTGTGACACAAACAACTATCGGGGAATTAGTGTCATTAATTAACGCAATCGCTAAATTGTACGACATGGTGTTGTGTGAAAGACTGAGTCAGTGGTTCAAACCGTACCGAGAACAAGCTGGAGCACAGAGGAAGCGAGATTGTTTAGAACACATTGTGACCCTTCGCCTGTTAACGGATATGGCTCGCAGGAAAAAAATTAACTTTGTAACATTCATTGACTTTTCTAAAGCCTATGATTTAGTACCAAGAGATGTTTTATTTAAAGTAATGAAAAGGCTTGGATGTGGGCGGGTGATGCTAGCGGCTTTGTTAGCAATGTACCGGGTAACAGAGAGTGTGATTGGTGAGGCGGTCAGGACAATAACGCTTGGGGTGAGACAAGGATCGCCTACGTCATGTTTACTTTTCATTCTGTTTGTCAATGATTTGATTAAGATGATAAAGGAACGCTGTCAGTCAGATGGTTTTCTCCAGTGGTTTCATATATTAGTACTAATGGACGATACTATACTGTTATCTACATCTAGAGAAGCTATGTTACAAAAAATTGCAATTGTACAGGAATTTTGTAACGAATATGGTATGAAAATTAACCAGAGCAAAACTAAATTTGATGTAATTCACGGCAGAGCTGGTGATGCCGAGCCACTGGTGGTGAATGGACTTGTCATAGATCACTGCTCTAGCTACTTGTACTTCGGTTCACCCTTCACCAGCGACGGCTCGGTGTCGTCAGCAGTTAAGGCTCATGCAAAGGGAAAAATGTGTCATGTGTTAAAGTTTGTATCCTATCTCAAAAGAACAATGATATCCCTTTTGTTGTGAAGCGGCGGGTTTTGATGCAGCGTTGATCTCCTCACTCTTGTATGGTTGTGAGTCATGGGTGGGGCGGACTTTAAACCTGTAATTAAATTGTACAATTGGTCATTACAACAACTGTTGGGGGTGAGAACAACAGCCAATCTAGTGTGTTACGTTGAGTCAGGGTACTTGCCGCTTCCTGAGTTACTGAAATTGAGACAGCATAAGTTTTTTTCCAAAGTGTAAGAAGAAAGACACAATTTTGAAGATGATCCCCTTGTTTTTGCACTAAATAATATTCGGATATGTAATACGCCAACCGGAAGACTTGCAAACGAGTTCTTACAAGCGCCATCAGGGATAGTAATGCCATCATGGGAGATGTTAACAATCAAATTTTGCTCTCAAACTCATCTAGATGTGAAGTTTATAAGTATATGAACCCAAGTTTGTCAGTTCATCCAGTGTACAGAGTGAGACATAACATTAATGAATTTCACAGATTGTCTTTCACGCGTTTTAGAGTTAGCGGTCACAACCTTGGAATAGAGACAGGGAGGTGGAACAGAAGAGGCCGCGGGCGTATCCCTGTAGAGGAAAGACTGTGTGAGTGTGGCTCGGTACAAACCGAGCAGCATGTCATACAGGACTGTCCTAAGTCACTACAAATACGTGACACTTATCATTTTGATTGCATGGAAGATTTGTTTTCGGGTACTTATTCAGATGAAATAGTATGTAAGATCATTCATGATATTCTGAAGTTATATGTATAAGATTTTGGGAAGTCTGGTTAGATTTATTTAATTAGGAATTTTGTAGTTTGTGGACTACAGTTGTGTTTTATTACATTTATATTTGTTTAAGTAATATCGTTTTCACTTTAATGTGATATTATTGTTTTTTAATGTAAAATCGATTCCTAGCTGTGGTTAATAAATATCTATCTATCTATCTATGTACTGCAATTACTAATAAACCGTATTATTATTAGTAGTAGTTTTTTTATTATTATTATTGTTATTATTATTATTATTATTATTATTATTACACACACACACACACACACACACACACACACACACACACACTTCACCTGACAGCGCGGCCGAAGAGATTAACGGTCACTTGCTGCGATCTGTCAAATTTTCACTCCACTACTCTCCCAGCCTATCCTGCCTATTGTTTATTGTCCAGGAGGTTGATGTTTACAGGAATTCTTAAATTTAAACTAAACAGATAATACTGATCCCCATCAAAATTTACAGAGAATTTGCCCCAGAACTTACCACATTTGCTCTATCATCAATGCCTTTGCTCAACATTCCTGATGACTGGAAGACATCTTGTCATAAAATTTTAATCCACAGTCACTGAATGATCTAAGACCAGTGTATATACAGCCTTATCTGTGAAGATTTTGTTTTCGACTGCCTATAACAAAATTTGTAACTCTATTGACACACAACAATTTGGCAATATTAAATCCATACATCTCACTATTGTCAGTTTCCTGAATTGTACAGACCTGGACAAACGCAACACTTCTCTAGCTATTGCTTTTGTGGACTTCAGAAAGGCCTTTGATCTTGTTGATCACACTGTTGTGATAAATAAAATCATTGGGCCTCTCCCTACCTGATAGCGTGGCTGGCAGACTTCCTAAATCAGGCCGTTCGTTATCAGGGCTCTGTCTCCTCTTTCAACATCACATGCAGGGTCCCTCAAGGGACCAAGATGGGTCCCCTGTGTTTCCTCATCCTTATCAACGATGCTCTCGTCCATACCGCTGGAAGTATGTGGACGACTGCATGTATACCCGTCAACAACACCAAAGACTTCTCAGACTGCAGTCCACTTAAACCAATACAGACGTGGACGGAGGACAACAAAATGACCATCAACCAAAAGACCTTGGTGATGCACATTTACCTATAAGCAGCAGTTCTATTTCCTCACTGTCCAGGTTCCGCAGCACCAATTCTAGGTGTCTTGGTTGATCAGTTAACATGGAAGCAGCATGTTTAACATCATCAGGTCAGCCTCATATAAAATCTATTTACTGCGCCGACTCAGGTCCCTGAGAGCACCGGCAGATGAGCTGAGGGTGTACCTCATCTTTATACTCCCTAAGCTCATGTACGCCGCCCCAGCGTGGTCCTCCTCCTGAACCTCACACAACGACAACAGCTGGAATTCAGAGGAGGGCGTCATCATCCCTGCCTGCCTACAGGCCCTACGACGCCCTGATGCCTGAGTCTGCCGAGGCTGTACAAGACACCAGGAAGCCTTGGAAAAATTTAAAGGACTGCTGCGTCATACGTCTGATGCTACCAGATGTTGTTCACCCGACACCATAATCGCGTGGCGCCTTTGAGAGCACCGCGCACGGATCGGTACCGGCTCAGCGCGCATGCCCACTATTGTGAGCTTTAAATAAATAAGTGAATTTCTAGGTTAAGTTTATCCATAGTTAGGTTAAGCATTTTTAGTTCATTGTGGTAATGTATGTACATTTTCAGTGTATTTTTTTTACATTGCCTAATTAATAAACCGTTTATTATTATTATTATTATTATTACACACAAGAGCACGAATGAGGGCATGGTTGAGTAAGTACACACGCACGCATTAGCACACACACACACACACACACACACACACACACACACACACACACACACACACACACAGGAAAGTGTGGCCATTAACGTTGTCACCTCCATAGAGGCTTTTAATGTCAATAAAGTAGTGTAATCGTAGCCCTTGCTTGAGTACCGTGACGCGTTTCCATATTCACTGTGGTGACTATTGGGTGATTGATTCATCAGCGCTGTGTGAGACATGTCGCAATTTAGCTGCTTCACCAAATATTTAGCGACAAATTTGGCGAGAAGGGCGTTGACTCACACAAGAGGTCACCTGTAGTTTGAAAATAATTGTTGTATAGCAATTTTGAAAATTAGGCAAACATCAATAAATGAATAAAAAGAGGACAATTAAAAGCTTGATAGTTCTGTCAACACATGTAAAGAACACTGGTGCCAGACGTGTGTGAGTCTGTGTGTGTCGGCTAAACGTGGCTCAGCTTCACCTCCTCCTGACTAATGACGCTTCAATCCTGTCTGTTTAGGGGGTGACCGGCATGACCTGACCTCCTCCCTTGGTGTATACACTGCCACAACAATAAACTTATCAATCAATCATCAATCAGATTTAAAGGGCGAGTAATGAGAGGGTTGGGGACAGCGGGGGCGGGGAGGGGGAGAGGCGGCGATCGATGCCCCCCAGATGGGTTTGTTCTGCGTCACTGAGAGGGATAAACGTTACATACTACGTGTTATATAGAGTCAAGGGGGTCCTGTACTGATTAGCCTATGTGTAAGTCAAGCCACTTACTTCGTCTAGGAACATTTGTAGCATGTACAACAATGATTTAGCGACCTTTTAGCGACTTTTCAAGGTGGAGCTGGTGACGTAGAATATTTACATTTGGCAAAACTGCCCATCACCACCACCACCGCCGCCAGTGACAGGCGACCACTTTATCACCAGACACGAGACCTACGAACACGCTCACCGCTCCACCTCCACCAGCTCCACCAGCTCCACCTGCTCAGTGAACAGGTGATTCTATTAATAGAGTGGAAGCCAGGAACGTGATGGGACAGTGATGGGACGGTAATGGGGCTGATAATTGACTAGAAAGCTGTTAATCATAGAGCCCTTTTATCGAAAGTTAGATCTATTGGTATTGGTGGCCGCGTCCATCAAGTTCTGTCAGAGTTCCTAACGAGTCGAAGGCAGCGTGTGACTGTTGATGGCTGCCTTAGTTCTTTTAGTCCAGTTGTATCCGGTGTTCCGCAGGGAAGTGTTCTGGGACCTCTTCTTTTTATTATTTATACATCTGACATGTGGTGTGGGATTGAATCTAATATGGTTGCTTATGCTGATGACACCACTATATATGCGACAATTCCTTCCCCACAGGATAGGCAGAGAGTCGCTAATGTACTCACTCAAGATGTTTCAAGGATTCTGTCATGGTGTGATCGGTGGGGTATGAAACTGAACCCGAGTAAATCCCATAGTATGGTTATTAGTAGATCAAGGACACCTTTCCCAGTTCACCCTGATATTGTTTTCAATGAAGTACCTATTCCTAATTGTTCGTCTCTGAAGTTACTCGGAGTCACCCTTGATCCCAAACTTACTTTTGAGTTGCACTTGCGTTCACTTGCATCATCAGTCTCATGTAAAGTTGGTTTGTTACGCAAATGTAGGCGGATATATTCCTCTGATGATATTGTAAGAAATTGCTTTTACTCTTTCATACTGCCTCATTTTGAATATTGTCACTCTGTGTGGATCTCTGCAGCAGAGTCTCACTTAAAGCTTTTAGATAGAGCATTCAACCAGATTAAATTTCTTCCTAATCTTGAGATTAATCTTCGGCATCGTCGTTTGGTTGGATCATTGTCCTATTTCTTCAAAATCATGTCTAATTCCAACCACCCGTTGCATTGTCATTTGCCTGCCCTTCACTACCAGCACGTGCTACAAGACAATCCTTGATCATGAATGACCGTTCCTTGTCTGTGAATCGATGTAATACTTCACAATTTTCCCGGTGTTTTATCCCAGTATCTGCTAGACTCTGGAATACAATTCCCAACGAGATTGTTAATTCTAGTAACATTGAAGCATTTAAAAAACGTGTGAATACCTTTCTTCTCTCTGAACTCACTACCTCTTAGATCTCTACCAATCTTCCTATTCTGTTGTTCATTCCTGTTACTTCCTTTCACTTATCGGTGAGGTGCCGCCCACTGGGCCTTTGGGTTTATGCAGTTATGCTTTCCAGTGGGTCGCCTTCATTGACCTCATAATAATAATATAATAATAATAATAATGCACTGAACTGAAGGGTTGACGTGACGTGTGGGGGTGAGTGGGTAGTGAAGGGTAGTGAATTAATGGTGCCACAGTGTCATTAGTGATTTCTAGTTTATTACAAGGAAGAACTGTCTTGAAAACCCGGCTAGTTGTCTTTGTGGCCTTGTGAATTTGTCGTGGTAAGAGAATAAGCGTTTGTAAGGATGTTTTTTTATGGTTCTGGTGATAGATTGTTAAATTTCTAGTTTATTAAAAGGAGAAACAGTCTTGAAAACCCCGCTAGTTGTCCTGTAGCCATGGAAAATTGTCACAGCGAGAGGAGGCGGCGTTTCTGAACCTGGGCCAGTGTGGAAAGCAGTATTCCTCCAGTTATATAAGGTGTAGTGCTGCAAGATATTACATTGAACTCTCTCTTGTATAGTGAATGACGAGAAAAAGATGGAGAGAGTCTTTGTAACAGTTGAACGTCCCAAACTGACACTTCAAGTAAACACCCTTATCACCTCTCCCTCTCCTCTCCCTCTCTCTCTCTCTCTCTCTCTCTCTCTCTCCTCTCCTCTCCCTCCTCGCCTGTCTTGAATCACTTCATTAACGAGGGCGGCTGAGGCAGAGTATGGGCTGACTAGGGAAGACTGGGCTTGAGTGTGGGCGTGGCAGGTTTGGGTGGCAGTGGGCGTGGAGCTGATGACGCCGCCGATAACTGTGTCTGTGGGGAGAGAGAGAGAGAGAGAGAGAGAGAGAGAGAGAGAGAGAGAGAGAATGGAGAGCTTCGATAATACAGTTTAATGTTTCTTCTTCCTTCTACATTCTCTCTCTCTCTCTCTCTCTCTCTCTCTCTCTCTCTCTCTCTCTCTCTCTCTCTACTACTACTACTACTACTACTACTACTACTACTGCTGCTGCTGCTTTTTTTTTTTTTTTACGTAGGGAAGAGGGCCAGCCAAGGGCAAAAAAAAAAGAAAGTTAGAAAAAAGCCCACTTGAGCGCTGGCTCTCCAAAGAGTACAAAAGTGCCAAAACCGTCAGCCAGAATTAGGGGAGCAAATGCCTTGATACCTTCCTCTTAAAGAAGACAAGTTGTAGGAATGCGGAAATACAGATGCAGGGAGGGAGTTCCAGAGTTTACCAGTGAAAGGGATGAATGATTGAGCGTACTGGTTAACTCTTGCATTAGAGAGTTGGACAGAATAGGGATGAGAGGAAGAAGAAAGCCTTGTGCAGCGTGGCCGCAGGAGGAGGGAGGCATGCAGTTAGCAAGATCAGTAGAACAGTTACCGTGAAAATAGCGATAAAATATAGAAAGGGATGCAACATTTCGGCGTGAGAAAGAGACTGAAGACAGTTAGTCAGAGGAGGGAGTTGATGAGACGAAGAGCTTTCGATTCCACCCTATCAAGCAAAGCTGTGTGACTGGAACCCCCAAACTGCGAAGAGTACTCCATACAGGGACGCATAAGGCCCCTTATACAGAGTAAGCAGTTGGAGGGGGCGAGAAAACTGCTGCTACTACTACTGCTGCTACTACTGCTACTACTACTACTACTACTACTACTACTACTACTACTACTACTACTACTGCTGCTACTACTACTACAACTACTACTGCTACTACTACTACTACTACTACTACTACTACTACTACTACTGCTACTACTACTACTACTACTACTATTGTTTGAGTGAGGTGAGGTAGTGTGAGGTGGGCAGGTTCTCACGCCTGACACTTCTTGCATGTGTTCTGACCCCCTCTGTTTGATGACCCTCGTGCCACGCCTCAACCACCAGCGTCACTGTGTGTGTGTGTGTGTGTGTGTGTGTGTGTGTGTGTGTGTTTCACTGTTTGATCTGCTGCAGTCTCTGACGAGACAGCCAGACGTTACCCTACGGAACGAGCTCAGAGCTCATTATTTCCGATCTTCGGATAGGCCTGAGACCAGGCACACACACACACCGGGACAACAAGGTCACAACTCCTCGATTTACATCCTGTACCTACTCACTGCTAGGTGAACAGGGGCTACACGTGAAAGGAGACACACCCAAATATCTCCACCCGGCTGGGGAATCGAACCCCGGTCCTCTGGCTTGTGAAGCCAGCGCTCTAACCACTGAGCTACCAGGCGTGTGTGTGTGTGTGTGTGTGTGTGTGTGTGTGTGTGTGTGAATGCTTGTAGGTGTGGGTGCGTTCGTGTAAAACGTGTGTATGTTCTTTCTGTGTGTGTGTGTGTGTGTGTGTGTGTGTGTGTGTGTGTGTGTGTGTGTGTGTGCGCAGGAAATTTTATTTGTAGTGGTGGGCATATTGCCCATATCACCAGCCAGGCTCATCTTGGGGGTAACCACCTGGAACCTGGGCATCCTGATGAAGTGTAGCTAACTTTAAACCACTCCACAAATGGCAAAGTGTTTCAAGGCTGTACGTGGTGGGATTGGAACCTACCCGTGGACGTCTGCCCGATCCCACCACCACCACCTTATCCACTATGCCGAACACCGTTTCTGTGTGTGTGTGTGTGTGTGTGTGTGTGTGTGTGTGTGTGTGTGTGTGTGTGTGTGTGTGGGGATCTGACCACGCACCGATATCAATAGTGCTAGTCGTCAACGTGGCCAGTACCGTAACACCTAAGGAATTAATACACAGAGCAGCTGCCCTTGGGCAGTCACACTATGCCCAATTACCTACACTACGACATAAACTGAAGAAATCTGTAAACCATAAGGAATAAATGAGGAAATGTTTGTGGAGATATTGCAGAACACACCGCCACCTGTACTAGACTACGAGGACAACACTGAACAAGCAACATCTACGTGTTGTG
>NC_059268.1:1323374-1338384 GCF_017591435.1 Portunus trituberculatus
ACTGTCAGATGCGCACATCATAAGTGAAATATGAAAAATATAAGAAACAAGAAATGAAGATATATGGAAGTATGCTAGTTCGCCAGTATGCGGTGTGTAACCGTATCCAGCCATAAAAGAGAGTAGGAGGGCAGGAGGGTCAAAGGAAACATTTAATGACCCAGGCCGTTTGGCCCAGGGCAGCCAGGGCAGATGTGTCGCCCAGGTCATGTAAACATCCAGTGGTAGTGTTGTCGTCTTGGATGTTGTTCGTACCACACGTGGAGTTCATTTGAGCTTGTACTTGATTGGTGAATGGTACATTCTGAGGGGCGTGTTGTGTGGGTCAAGACACGCCCCATAAGTTCCTGAAGGAAATTGTAGAGGATTTGAGGCAGAGAGGGAGGAGAGAGGAAGCAGAGAGGACAACCGCGGCTCTAAGCGGGCCACCCTCGGCTGCATAGCTGAGGGCGGCGTTTTGTACTTCATATATAACCAGTAAGTGGAGCTTATAAGTTGCAATGCAGTCTTTGAGGTAAATTAGAATGGAGGAAGAAGCATGATAGGAGGTTTAGGTATTATGTGGTATTAGTTTATTATGGTTTATGTGGTTGTACTTTGGTTCATAATGACGTCGTTATATACTTGCGTTTTCATCTATGAGTAAGGGAATTTGTATACGGCTACCTACGTATGTGCATGTGTGTTGCTCTGACGAATAAGTTACATAACATATTTACTAGTGTGTAATTGTGTACGAAGTTAACGTGGTTCCATGTATGGGTACCAAGAGAAAGAGATTATTTGAGGAAGTCACTTGTGTGGAGATATCAATATTTGTCATTATATTTCGGTGGTGTTACGTTGTCATTTTGTTGAACGGAGTCTGGTAATTATATGTGTATGGTAATATATTTGGTGGTACGTCATGTGGTTGCTTGCATTCATGTACCAAGTAAAGGTCATCCTTATATACGGGTAGCTGGGAAAAAGGGTAATATTGTACGTACTACGTATGAGATTTACGGAGAAATAGAGCACCGGGTTCAGATGTTGTAATACGTTATGAAGATATAGTGGATGATGTTTGAAGTGAAATCCGTTTTGATGCGAGATTATCTACGAGATTAATGCAATTCTTAAGGATGTTTGTAAGAGAAAGTGTAATAATTGCAGTGGAGAAGGCAACAGAAGGAGTTGTGATTGTTACTTGTCGGCGCCGTATCGAACACCTTATGTATAGATATTAGTTTTGTTAATTAAAGATAGAAAAAACCTTTGACTATTTATAGCCAGTAGCTAGACAATTTGTGCAACGTCGTGCAACAGCTCGGAGCACGACACCGCAAGCATGAATGCACGCACACGAAATTCACACACACACATACACACACACACACAAATATGCAAGCACACTTATACTTGCACGCACGCGCACGAACGCATACAGGCATGTGCACGCATGAACATACATACACTTGCACGTACTCCTGTGCGCGCGCGCACACACACACACACACACACACACACACACACACACACATGAAAGCACGCATGGACACGTTTTACACGCACGCACGCACATCTACGCACGCATTCACACCCACCCACCCACACACACACACACACACACACACACGCATGCAGCACGGATGCTCACGCACGGACGCACGCACACACACTGAAGCACCCATGCGTTTTCACACGCACGCACGCACACACACACACATTCACACACACACACACACACACACACACACACACACACACACACACACACACACACAAAATGTAAGCACGCATACACACGTTTTCACACGCACGCACTTACACCTACGCACGCGTTCACACACACACACACACACACACACACACACACACACACACACACACACACACACAGTAGTAGTAGTTAATTGACAAAATAAAGACATTACATAGTATTATATAAGTTTATACATTTTGTCCAATAGTTTTACAGTATACGCCTTTAGGTTTGTTGTTTGAGCTAAGCATAAACATGTAGTAAGTCATGCACATATTGACATAATTCTTGTATATGATTCTGTTCATTTAAAAGTTCGTTTATATTAGTAAAATTAAGCATTATGTACCTATTTCTACAATGTTCAGACAAGGGACATGAGATCAGTACATGCAGGGATATGTTCTGAGGTCGGCTGGTGTTCGACTCCACCTGCCTGTCTCAACCCTTAAGTTGTGAGACATCAATCTCAGTCATGTAAAACTAGTTCGGTGAAAATCTGGCACATACTTCTCACTACAGTAAACCCCATGTTATTGGCAATCCATGATTCACAACTGTATAACAAAGCTGAAGTTACGGCCGCATCAAACACTTTCTTTTTTACACTGTAAGGCATTTGTGAATTAGCTGCACAAAATATGGAGAATTTATTCACAATATTTTCACTATATGATTCATGTAGGAAAATCACACTGTCCATTTTACCAGTATCAGTAAACCAGGGCCCGAGGTACAAGTACTGAGGGGCGTAGTTTACTGTTACATCACCAACCTTCAGAGTTTCTTTATCATGTCTCTCCGTTAATGACAAAAAAATTCCATACTCATCACAATACTTCACCAATACTCCAAATTTATGTATACACAACTTCCTGCTAGTCGCTAAAATTACTGCATCATCCATCAGTAGGAGTACATTTATACCACCTAAAAAACCATCTGTTACCACAGCATCACTAATCATTTTAACCAATCTGTTTATATACATAATAAAAAGAAAACAACTAGATGGCGCACCTTGCCGAACACCTACTGAAGCACAAATAGTAGAAGATTTTAATATATGTTTCGTTCCTTCATACATTGCTTGGATAGCTCTTAACATTCGTTTACCACAACCCATTGATTTTACCACCTCAATCATTTTCTTCCTTGATACACGGTCGTAAGCCTTACTAAAGTCAACAAAAAGAACATATAATTGAACCTTTTTAAAAACAGAGTAATCGCATAAAAGACGTAATGCCAGGATTGTTCTATACAACTTCTTTTCTTTTGAGCTCCAGCTTGACACTTGCTAATTTCACACCATAACTTTAATCTGTTAAGGATCAAGGTATCATATCATTTTGCAAATGTGTCCATGATAGATATTCCGCGATAATTATTGCAAAGCATTGTTACCTCATTTGAAAATGCAAAACTGATTTACTATAACACCACATTGCAGGATAACAACCAAGTATAAATACAGTATTAAATAGATTCAGAAGAAACAGTAGCCAAGCATATGGGAACACATTCACCAGACTTGGACATATACCACTATAACTCTTGTTTGTATTTGTACACCTCACAGCCTCCTTCAACTCATCTACAGAGAACGGGTCGTCCAGAACCGGTATATATGGAACTCCGTTTTCTATATCCACATCTCCTATATCAGCAATATTTTCAAGGTTCAGCAATTTTTCCACATGTTCTTTAAACTGATCATCATTTGGTCCTTCAACCTCTTTAATATCTACCTTTCCTTTCCAATTTATCGAGTTCCATAATAATTTGCTATCATTTGCCTGCATAATCCGATCCTACCGTGGTTGATTTTGGTCCCATTGGTTTTCTGTAGATCGCACATCCTTGACACATCTCTCTGCAGTTTTCATGATGACATCACAACACGTAGATGTTGCTTGTTCAGTGTTGTCCTCGTAGTCTAGTACAGGTGGCGGTGTGTTCTGCAATATCTCCACAAACATTTCCTCATTTATCTCCTTATGGTTTACAGATTTCTTCAGTTTATGTCGTAGTGTAGGTTATTGGGCATAGTGTGACTGCCCAAGGGCAGCTGCTCTGTGTATTAATTCCTTAGGTGTTATGGTACTGGCCACGTTGACGACTAGCACTATTGATATCGGTGGGTGGTCAGATCCCAGGACCCACACACACACACACACACACACACACACACACACAGAGAAACGGTGTTCGGCATAGTGGATAAGGTGGTGGTGGTGGGATCGGGCAGACGTCCACGGGTAGGTTCCAATCCCACCACGTACAGCCTTGAAACACTTTGCCATTTGTGGAGTGGTTTAAAGTTAGCTACACTTCATCAGGATGCCCAGGTTCCAGGTGGTTACCCCCAAGATGAGCCTGGCTGGTGATATGGGCCCTAATATGCCCACCACTACAAATAAAATTTCCTGCGCACAAACACACACACACACACACACACACACACACACACACACACACACACACACACACACGAAAGAACGCATACACACATGTTTTTACACGAACGCACCCACACCTACGCAAGCATTCACACACACACACACACACACACACACACACACAACACGCCCGGTAGCTCAGTGGTTAGAGCGCTGGCTTCACAAGCCAGAGGACCGGGGTTCGATTCCCCGGCCGGGTGGAGATATTTGGGTGTGTCTCCTTTCACGTGTAGCCCCTGTTCACCTAGCAGTGAGTAGGTACAGGATGTAAATCGAGGAGTTGTGACCTTGTTGTCCCGGTGTGTGGTGTGTGCCTGGTCTCAGGCCTATCCGAAGATCGGAAATAATGAGCTCTGAGCTCGTTCCGTAGGGTAACGTCTGGCTGTCTCGTCAGAGACTGCAGCAGATCAAACAGTGAAACACACACACACACACACACACACACACACACACACACACACACACACAGTGACGCTGGTGGTTGAGGCGTGGCACGAGGGTAATCAAACAGAGGGGGTCAGAACACATGCAAGAAGTGTCAGGCGTGAGAACCTGCCCACCTCACACTACCTCGCCTCACTCAAACAACAGTAGTAGTAGTAGTAGTTGTAGTAGCAGTAGTAATAGTAGTAGTAGTAGTAGTAGTAAAAGCAGTAGTAGTTGTAGTAGTAGTAGCAGCAGTAGCAGTAGTAGTAGTAGTAGTAGCAGTAGCAGCAGTAGTAGTAGCAGTAGTAGTAGCAGCAGTAGTAGTAGCAGCAGTTTTTCTCGCCCCTCCAACTGCTTACTCTGTATAAGGGCCTTATAGCTAGGCGGATATATGACAAAAAATGGCCGAATTGTTCACTTTGGGTTAAAAGCATGGTATTTGGCACAAAGTTAGTGTAGACCCTTATGAAGATTTTCAGATATGGGGCCATCATGAATTCTGCCCAGGAAGCGAATGGCAGCCATTTTCCAATATGGCCGCCAGTAGAATATTATATGCCCCTCCTACGGTTTTCGAGGACTGTTCCAAAACCAAAAAACAGGGAGCAAAAACCAAACCCACATCCTAAGAAGAATTCATAGGGCTTCTAACAAAAAAAAATAACATTGGAAATTGGTCAAAAATGTGGGACTTATAACGTGTCAAAAGTCAAAATTTTCGTCACAAATCGACTATTTCGTAGGTAACTCAGCTGTAGCTTTTATAACTAGCCCATTTTTCGCCCAAGGCGATTGATATTTGACATGGAGATTAACTTTACATCAGTTTATCTATTTATGAGGTCAATGTCAGGTAAAGGTCATCTTAGGTCATGTCAGGTCAAATTGAAAAATATACGAAATAAATCCAGATTTTAATATCAGAAGTTCAAAAATGAATTTTTGTGGTCATAAAAAAATTTTGAACCCCAAAATGCTAGAATTTTGCTCCATTAACCCTATTCAGGCTTAATTGACCCTAATGGGTACTTGTGGGGGGGGGGGCAAAGTACCCACGACTAATATCTCGGCTCCTCATGAGCTTACGAAGCCCAAATTTTCGTGGATGTTAGCTAGGTGACCAACTCACCATGACCAGAATATGACTTTCTTAGGACACGTGCCTCAAGGCCAAGCTTGGTAAAATATGTCAATTAATAAATTTCCAGCCATGGTCCTATTTACCTACTAATAACTAATATTTAACTTAGGTTTCCAATTCTCGGTTCTTATTAAAATTGCCCTTGCTCTTTCAGGTTTGACTGAAGTAGCATGGAGATGGCTACTAAAAGCACCAGATGGCAGCATCCTCAGCCCTGAGCCATCTCAAGACGCTCAGATAACAAACTGGAACAAATGTATCATTTGCCAAACAGACACTGACGAGAATTTGCAATGTCCAGCAGAATCAAGGCGTACTGATCAAGGAGCCGGGTACATTACTTTCTCAGAGAACCTAGCCCGTTTCATGAACTAGATAGTATTCCAGTGACACTAGATATTCGACGACTTGATGAGGGCAAAGGTGTTAGGACTACCCTTGAAGAACGACATGCAAAGTGGCACAAGTCTTGTCGTATCAAGTTCAACACAACCAAGCTACAACGAGCTGAGAAAGAGAATGCCCAGATCCTGAAAAAACCTCATCTAAGTTCACCCGGACGAGTAATGAAGAGGGGCGACAAAAAGGAAAGAGAGATCTATGCTTTTTCTGTGACGAGCCAGCTTCAGCATCAAATACACTTCACAGAGCATCAACCTTTCGCTTAGATGCACGTGTTCGTAAGTGCTCATTAATTCTTCAAGATGAGAGACTTATTGCCAAGCTTAGTGCAGGAGATATGGTTGCGCAAGATGTATTGTACCATGCTCGTTGCTTGGCTGCACTGTACAAGAAAGCTTCCACTGCTGAACACGCTGAAGACAAGGAGGGAGAAGATGAAACTGTTAAGATCAATCACGGACTTGTCCTAGCTGAGCTTATTTCATATATTGAGGAAAGCAAGACAGATGAAGCTGTCTCACCAGTGTTCAAGTTAGCAGATCTTTCTAAACTTTATTCCTCGAGACTGCAAGAGCTAGGTGTCGCACAGAGCAGCCGTGTGAACTCGACACATCTAAAAAACAGAATCCTTGCCAATTTTCCAGATCTTAAAGCCTACAAGAGGGCGAGATATCCTGCTAGCCTTCGACGAAGATATAGGCAGTGCTCTCACCAAGGTATGTGAGAAAGAATATGATGATGAAGCAATAACTCTTGCAAAAGCAGCACAAATTGTCCGTCGGTACATGCTAGAGAAGAACGCTTCATTCACAGGTTCATTTGACAGAGAATGCCAGACACAGTCTGTGCCACAGACACTGTTGGCTTTAGTAGCCATGATCCACGAGGGTCCAAGCATCAAGTCCCAGTCAGGCTCCTCTGGTAATGTCTTCAGT
The DNA here is from genome assembly GCF_017591435.1 of Portunus trituberculatus. Lineage (NCBI taxonomy): Eukaryota > Metazoa > Arthropoda > Malacostraca > Decapoda > Portunidae > Portunus > Portunus trituberculatus. The sequence continues at coordinate 1,330,485 of NC_059268.1, forward strand.
CAAGCAACCCTCAGCGTGGCACAGCTGCTTCAGTACAACAGCTCTGTTCGTCGTGGAAGTGAAAGCAGTGGAGTCCGTCACAACAAGGCACGAGAAACACCACTGGCCATCTATGTTGGTGCAACAATCCATGAGAAAACACGCAAGCGACAACTTGTGGACAAAATGTTCAAACTTGGGCTGTCCATTTCATATGATCGTGTTATGGAAATATCCACAGGACAACGAGAGCTGCACTGGTGCAGCATGCCAAGAGGGCAGTCTACCAGGCTGGCCACATCTGGGGGCAAGCCTTTACTGCCGCTCCTGCCCTTCCATCTCCAGGAGACTGGGGTTGGACAGAGCCACCAGACTGGAAGCTACTGTGGACTACCCTTCCTGAGGCCAGCATCTCCTCTCGAGAGCTGCTGTGCTGTGGCTGCAGAAAAGGTTGCAGAGGTCACTGCAAGTGCAACAAGGCGGCCTTGAGGTGTACTGCTCTCTGCCAGTGTGGAGGTGACTGTGAAAACTAACAGTGACACTCACTGGGGCTATCGGCTGAGGCTCAGGTGTGTACGGTACTGGACCGTCAGTGTATAGTTTGTGTAGTAATGACATTTTGTACCCCACTCTTTGTGTATTGAGTGTATTGTACGAGTGTATTGTGTACCACTATGTATTACCTACATATAGGGCTCAAGTTCGCGTAACGGTTCAGCTTTGTTTACGTATTTTTAAGTAGGTTGTCCATATTCAACATATTATTAGGCCTTTCTCAGGGTCAGCAACCGCCTGATGACGGTCGGAGATTGACTCGACCGAGCGATACTATGGTAATAAAACTTACCGAGGACAAAAATCCGAAAAATATGATGTTTTGGGTAAAAGGGTATTTCCCCTATTTTCGCAAAAATTGTCATTTTAAGGTCAACCAAGGTCATCATAGGTCATCATAGGTCAAATATGTAGTTACCCTCAGAACGTCATAATAAATATCTTATTAATCTGAAAGCATTTAATCCACTTTTAAACACGTTATGCTGACAAAATTACCCTGAATTAGGTTATGTACATTTTACTGGCGGCCATATTGGAAAATGGCTGCCATTCGCCTCCTGGGCAGAGTTCATGATGGCCCCATATCTGAAAATCATCATATAGGCCTAGCCTAACTTTCTGCCAAATGTCATGCTTTTAACCCAAAATGAACAATTTAGTCATATATCCGCCTAGCTATTATGCGTCCCTGTATGGAGTACTCTTCGCACGTTTGGGGGGGTTCCAGTCACACAGCTTTGCTTGATAGGGTGGAATCGAAAGCTCTTCGTCTCATCAACTCCCCTCCTCTGACTAACTGTCTTCAGTCTCTTTCTCACCGCCGAAATGTTGCATCCCTTTCTATATTTTATCGCTATTTTCACGGTAACTGTTCTACTGATCTTGCTAACTACATGCCTCCCTCCTCCTGCGGCCACGCTACACAAGGCTTTCTTCTTCCTCTCATCCTTATTCTGTCCAACTCTCTAATGCAAGAGTTAACCAGTACGCTCAATCATTCATCCCTTTCACTGGTAAACTCTGGAACTCCCTCCCTGCATCTGTATTTACGAATTCCTACAACTTGTCTTCTTTTAAGAGGGAGGTATCAAGGCACTTGCTCCCCTAATTCTGGCTGACGGTTTTGGCACTTTCTGTACTCTTTGGAGAGCCAGCGCTCAAGTAGGCCTTTTTCCAACTTTCTTTTTTTTTTTGCCCTTGGCTGGCCCTCTTCCCTACGTGAAAAAAAAAAAAAAAGCAGCAGCAGCAGTAACAGTAGTAGTAGTAGTAGTAGTAGTAGTAGTAGTAGAGAGAGAGAGAGAGAGAGAGAGAGAGAGAGAGAGAGAGAGAGAGAGAGAGAGAGAGAGAGAGAGAGAGAGAGAGAATGTAGAAGGAAGAGGAAACATTAAACTGTATTATCGAAGCTCTCCATTCTCTCTCTCTCTCTCTCTCTCTCTCTCTCTCTCTCTCTCTCTCTCTCCACAGACGCAGTTATCGGCAGCGTCATCAGCTCCACGCCCACTGCCGCCCACACCTGCCACGCCCACACTCAAGCCCAGTCTTCCCTAGTCAGCCCATACTCTGCCTCAGCCGCCCTCGTTAATGAAGTGATTCAAGACAGGCGAGGAGGGAGAGGGAGAGAGAGAGAGAAAGAGGGAGGGGAGAGAGAGAGAGAGGAAGAGGTGATAAGGGTGTTTACTTGAAGTGTCAGTTTGGGACGTTCAACTGTTACAAAGACTCTCTCCATCTTTTTCTCGTCATTCACTATACAAGAGAGAGTTCAATGTAATATCTTGCAGCACTATACCTTATATAACTGGAGGAATACTGCTTTCCACACTGGCCCAGGTTCAGAAACGCCGCCTCCTCTCGCTGTGACAATTTTCCATGGCTACAGGACAACTAGCGGGGTTTTCAAGACTGTTTCTCCTTTTAATGAACTAGAAATTTAACAATCTATCACCAGAACCATAAAAAAACATCCTTAAAAACGCTTATTCTCTTACCACGACAAATTCACAAGGCCACAAAGACAACTAGCCGGGTTTTCAAGACAGTTCTTCCTTGTAATAAACTAGAAATCACTAATGACACTGTGGCACCATTAATTCACTACCCTTCACTACCCACTCACCCCCACACGTCACGTCAACCCTTCAGTTCAGTGCATTATTATACAGCTTTCTAGTCAATTATCAGCCCCATTACCGTCCCATCACTGTCCCATCACGTTCCTGGCTTCCACTCTATTAATAGACTCACCTGTTCACTGAGCAGGTGGAGCTGGTGGAGGTGGAGCGGTGAGCGTGTTCGTAGGTCTCGTGTCTGGTGATAAAGTGGTCGCCTGTCACTGGCGGCGGTGGTGGTGGTGATGGGCAGTTTTGCCAAATGTAAATATTCTACGTCACCAGCTCCACCTTGAAAAGTCGCTAAAAGGTCGCTAAATCATTGTTGTACATGCTACAAATGTTCCTAGACGAAGTAAGTGGCTTGACTTACACATAGGCTAATCAGTACAGGACCCCCTTGACTCTATCTAACACGTAGTATGTAACGTTTATCCCTCTCAGTGACGCAGAACAAACCCATCTGGCGGGCATCGATCGCCGCCTCTCCCCCTCCCTGCCCCCGCTGTCCCCAACCCTCTCATTACTCGCCCTTTAAATCTGATTGATAAGTTTATTGTTGTGGCAGTGTATACACCAAGGGAGGAGGTCAGGTCATGCCAGTCACCCCCTAAACAGACAGGATTGAAGCGTCATTAGTCAGGAGGAGGTGGAGCTGAGCCACGTTTAGCCGACACACACACACACACACACACACGTCTGGCACCAGTGTTCTTTACATGTGTTGACAGAACTATCAAGCTTTTAATTGTCCTCTTTTTATTCATTTATTGATGTTTGCCTAATTTTCAAAATTGCTATACAACAATTATTTTCAAACTACAGGTGACCTCTTGTGTGAGTCAACGCCCTTCTCGCCAAATTTGTCGCTAAATATTTGGTGAAGCAGCTAAATTTGCGACATGTCTCACACAGCGCTGATGAATCCAATCACCCAATAGTCACCACAGTGAATATGGAAACGCGTCACGGTACTCAAGCAAGGGATACGATTACACTACTTTATTGACATTAAAAAGCCTCTATGGAGGTGACAACATTAATGGCCACACTTTCCTGTGTGTGTGTGTGTGTGTGTGTGTGTGTGTGTGTGTGTGTGTGTGTGTAATGCGTGCGTGTGTATATTTTTTTTTTTTTTTTTTTACATTACAAGGGCACTGGCCAAGGAAAACAAAGTGTTGGAAAAAAAATCCCGCTGGTTGCCAGGCCCTGTTAAGAGGAAAGTAGAAAGAGAAAAACAAAAAATCTAAAAGGAGGGTCCAGTTAACGTAAGAGGTGTCTTGACACTCCTCTTTTGAAAGAGTTTAAGTCATAGGCAGGTGGAAATACAGACACAGGTAGAGAGTTCCAGAGTTTACCAGTGTAGGGAATGAAGGAGTGAAGATACTGGTTTACTCTTGCATTAGGAAGATGGACAGAATAGGGATGAGAAGAAGTAGAGAGTCTTGTGCAGCGAGGCCGCAGGAGGGGGAAGGCATGCAGTTAGCAAGTTCAGAAGAGCAGACAGCATGAAAACAGCGGTAGAAGACAGATAAAGATGCAACATTGCGGCGGTGACTTAAAGAATCAAGACAGTCAGTTAGAGGAGAAGAGTTGATAAGACGAAAAGCTTTAGATTCCACCTTGTTTAGTAAAGCTGTGTGTGGATCCCCAGACATGAGAGCCATACTCCATACACGGGCGGATAAGGCCCTTGTACAGAGCAAGCAGCTGGGAGGGAGAAAAATGGACGAAGACGCCATAGGACACCTAACTTCTTGGAAGCTGATTTAGCAAGAGTAGAGATGTGAAATTTCCAGTTTAGATTTTTAGTGAAGGATAGACCGAGTGTGTTTAATGTAGAGGAGAGGGAAGTTGAGTGTTATTGAAGAAGAGAGGATAGTTGTCTGGAAGGTTATGTCGAGTAGATAGTTGTAGAAATTGAGTTTTGAGGCATTGAACAAAACCAGGTTTTCTGCCCCAATCAGAAACAAGTGAAAGATCAGAAGTTAGGCGTCCTATAGCATCTCGCCTTGAGTCATTTAATTGTTGTTGGGTTGGGCGTCTGTTGAACGCTGTTGTATAATGCAGGGTGGTATCATCAGCATAGGAGTGGATAGGGCATTGAGTCAGATTTAGGAGATCATTGATGAATAATAGAAAGAGAGTGGGTGATAGGACAGAACCCTGTGGAACACCACTGTTGATAGTTTTAGGGAAGAACAGTGACCGTCTACTACAGCAGCAATAGAACGATCGGAAAGGAAACTGGAGATGAAGGTACAGAGAGAAGGATAGAATCCGTAGGAGGGTAGTTTAGAAATTAAAGATTTGTGCCAGACTCTATCGAAGGCTTTCGATATGTCAAGGCCGACAGCAAAGGTTTCACCGAAGTCCCTAAAAGAGGATGACCAAGATTCAGTTAGGAAAGTAAGAAGATCACCAGTAGATCTGCCTTTACGGAAACCATACTGGCAATCAGAGAGAAGGTTGTGAGCTGATAGATGCCTCATTATCTTCCTATTAAGGATAAACTCAAAGGCTTTAGAAAGGCAGGAAATCAAAGCTATAGGGCGGTAGTTAGAAGGATTGGAGTGGTCACCTTTTTAGGGACAGGTTGAATGTGAGCAAACTTCCAGCAAGAAGGATAAATAGAAGTAGAGACACAGATGAAAGAGTTTGACCAGGCAGTGAGCGAGTTCGAAGCACAGTTTTTGAGAACAACAGGAGGGACTCCATCCGGACCGTAAGCCTTCCGAGAATCAAGGCCAGAGAGGGCCAGGAAAACGTCTTTATAAAGAATTTTAATTTTAGGGATGAAGTAGTCAGAGGGTGGAGGAGTAGGAGGAATATGCCCAGAATCATCCAAAGTTGAGTTGGTAGCAAAGGTTTGAGCGAAGAGTTCAGCTTTAGAAAAGAAGAGACAGCTGTAGAGCCATCTGGATGAAGTAAAGGAGGAAAGACGAAGAAGTAAAGTTGTTAGAGATATTATTGGCTAGATGCCAGAAATCTCGAGAGGAGTTAGAATTGGAAAGACTTTGACATTTTCTATTGATGAAAGAGTTTTAGTAAGTTGGAGAATAGATTTGGCATGATTACGGGCAGAAATATATAGGGCATGAGTTTCAGCAGTTGGATGGCTACGGAACCGTTTGTGAGCCGCCTCTCTATTATTGACAGCACGAGAACAAGCAGAGTTAAACCAAGGCTTTTAGCTTTAGGGTTAGAGAAAGTATGAGGAATGTATAGCTCCATGCCAGAGATAATCACCTCTGTTATGCGCTCGGCACAAAGAGAAGGATCTCTGACATGAAAACAATAATCATCCCAAGGAAATCAGAATAGTACTGCCTTAGTTCCTCCCACTTAGCAGAGTTAAAATGCCAGAAGCACCTCCGCTTAGGCGGGTCCTGAGGCTGCACTGGAGTGATAGAACTGGTAACGGAAATTAGATTGTGGTCGGAGGAGCCCAACGGAGAGGAAAGTTTAACAGAGTAGGCAGAAGGGTTGGAGGTTAGGAAAAGATCAAGAATGTTGGGCATGTCTCCAAGGCGGTCAGGAATACGGGTAGGGAACTTCACTAGCTGCTCTAGGTCATGAAGGATAGCAAAGTTGAAGGTTTGTTCACCAGGTTGGTCAGTGAAAGAAGATGAAAGCCAAAGCTGGTGGTGAACATTGAAATCTAAAATGGAGATCTCAGCAAAGGAAAGTGAGATAAGATGTGCTCCACCTTGGAAGTCAAATAGTCAAAGAATTTTACATAGTCAGAGGAATTAGGTGAGAGGTATACAGCACAGATAAATTTAGTTAGAGAGTGACATTGAAGTCTTAGCCAGATGGTAGAAAATTCTGAAGATTCAAGATTGTGGGCACGAGAGCAAGTGGTGTCGTTACGCACGTATGCGCAACATCCAGCTTTGGATTGAAAATGAGGATAGAGCAAGTAGGAGGAACAGAAAAGGGCTGCTGTCAGTAGTCACAGACAACTGTGTTTCAGTTAGGAAGAGAAGATGAGGTTTAGTAGAGGAGAGGTGGTGTTCCACAGATTGAAAATTAGAACGAAGGCCACGAATGTTGCAGAAATTGATAGTGAAAGTATTAGATGAAGTGTCAAGACACCCAAGGTCGACAGCAGAGGGCAGTCCGACCTGGGGACATTTATGGTCCCTCCCAGAGGGGACTCGAGGCAGGGCGTGGTGAAGCCATTATTAAATTTTGATTTGAAGAGAGTGTAAAAGTGTAAGGTGTTGTAGTGTAGTGTAGGAAGTAGTAGAAGTTGTCTTTAGAGGGCAGGCTGCAGCTGCTCAATTGAATAAATGAGACCACAAAGGGAACCGGGAAGAGAGGACACGGGGAATCACTCAGTCTGCAGCACTGCCTACATCCCCGTAAGTACCTCTCCTGGAGTATTCCACCGGGCGGCAGGTGACTACTGCCTACTCCTTACTCAACCATGCCCTCATTCGTGCTCTTGTGTGTGTGTGTGTGTGTGTGTGTGTGTGTGTGTGTGTGTGTGTGTGTGTGTGTGTGTGTGTGTGTGTGTGTGTAATAATAATAATAATAATAATAATAATAATAATAATGATAAAAATACTACTACTAATAATAATACGGTTTATTAGTAATTGCAGTACATAGATAGATAGATAGATATTTATTAACCACAGCTAGGAATCGATTTTACATTAAAAAACAATAATATCACATTAAAGTGAAAACGATATTACTTAAACAAATATAAATGTAATAAAACACAACTGTAGTCCACAAACTACAAAATTCCTAATTAAATAAATCTAACCAGACTTCCCAAAAATCTTATACATATAACTTCAGAATATCATGAATGATCTTACATACTATTTCATCTGAATAAGTACCCGAAAACAAATCTTCCATGCAATCAAAATGATAAGTGTCACGTATTTGTAGTGACTTAGGACAGTCCTGTATGACATGCTGCTCGGTTTGTACCGAGCCACACTCACACAGTCTTTCCTCTACAGGGATACGCCCGCGGCCTCTTCTGTTCCACCTCCCTGTCTCTATTCCAAGGTTGTGACCGCTAACTCTAAAACGCGTGAAAGACAATCTGTGAAATTCATTAATGTTATGTCTCACTCTGTACACTGGATGAACTGACAAACTTGGGTTCATATACTTATAAACTTCACATCTAGATGAGTTTGAGAGCAAAATTTGATTGTTAACATCTCCCATGATGGCATTACTATCCCTGATGGCGCTTGTAAGAACTCGTTTGCAAGTCTTCCGGTTGG
>NC_059268.1:1338884-1371384 GCF_017591435.1 Portunus trituberculatus
TCCTTTACAATACATAAGCTGGCTCCAGCTGGTGTCAGGACTCAAGAAGCCGCCACATTTACAGTAAATGAAGGTGTAATTGTTTTGGACAAGTTGAAAGTGATTTTTAAGTCAGCCATTACGAAGAAAAACTCACCTTATAAGTTTATCAGTATTTACAGAATGAGATTATACTAATTGTGTGGCACGGCAGAGTTATAGGAACTAATAATGCATTAACGCACAAGGATATTGATCTCACTGAAGAAGCTAATTCAGAAAGATTGAAAAATAAGACGTTTAAAGATCACCATATCTATTTATAAAGGAAGGGTTGAGAGAGAGGGTGACATACAAAGATGGCTCACTGTCAGATAGAATATTTAATGTGAGACAAAGTACCACAAGAGTATTCCCAGAATTGAAGATGTGAAGGGAGCCAGGAAATCATGTAAGACTTTGCAGTTGTAATGGTTGTCACGAGAAGGGAAGAGGCATAGAGTGAAGAGAAGCGTTATAGAGGTACGGGACAGGAGACCTGGGAGAAGACCAAGGTGGATGTGGATTCATTGAAGGAAACAGTTCAGAGAGAAACATTAGTCGTGTGATGATGTTTACGAGCAGTCTTGGTAGAGAAGACCTGACAAAACATACACGTGTAAAAAGCTCTCCAGAAAAAAAGAATGTAAATCTGTTTCTCCCATCTCTGTTCTTAAACTGTTCAAATATTGCATTTTTTTTTTTATAAGTGAAGAGGAACGTTTTCATTCCAAAATATTAGCTGTGGCTTTTTGCCAGGATGCCAGTCATTTACTTCATGTGAGGTCACCTTTATACAAAAAAATATTATAAGAATATGTTGATAAAGAGAGTATATATATATATATATATATATATATATATATATATATATATATATATATATATATATATATATATATATATATATATATATATATATATATATATATATATATATATATATATGAGACAGCATCTAGGAAGGTAGCAGGACTTAAATGTTTTTATGTAAATGCCAGGAGTCTTAGGAACAAGAAGGACGAGTTATCTAGTTATATAGTTGAGGAGGACTTAGATGTTGTATGTGTCACAGAGGCATGGGTAAATGAGGAAAAGTTTAGGGAAAATAGGAAAGAATATGAAGTAGATGGATACATTATGTATTTACACCAGAGAATTGGTAGGATAGGTGGAGGAGTAGTTATTTATGTAAAAAAATCCTTCATTTCCAGTCAGGTTAATGGTATTAAGGTAGATAACAGAGTAGAGTCCTTATGGCTGGATGTTAGAGTAAACAAAAGTAAGGTTATTAGAGTAGGAGCTTTTATAGACCACCTAACCAGTCAGCAGATGTAGACAACCTTATGGTAGATGAGATAAATAGGGGTGTATCAGACAATTATCTTAGGGATTTTAATCTTAAGTCAGTAAACTGGGAGAGGATGGTAGGAGATGCTAGTGAAAATAAGTTTATGGAAAGTTTTCAGGATAACTATTTAGTGCAGATGGTAGATAAACCTACTAGGGGAGGAAGGTTTTAGACATAGTACTAACAAATATTGAGCATTGTTTAAAGGAAGTTGAGGTAGGAGAGACTTTAGCAAACAGTGACCATCATATAATTAGATTTATCATTAATTCCAGTAGGGATAATATAGTGAATAAGACTAGAGTCCCAAACTATCAGAAAGGCAATTATGGTAGGTTACGTCAGTTATTAGGAGAGGTAAACTGGGAAGATAGTTTTGGAAATAAAACTGCACAGGAGATGTGGGATATTTTTAAGGTTGTAGTAAAGGGTATAGTGATGCAGTGTATCCCTTACAAAGATATAAGGCAGAGAAACAGGAAGCCATTATGGTGGACTCACGAGATAGGTAGACAGATCAGAGAGAAGAAGAGGGCATATAGAGAGTTGCAGAAAAGTGGGAAGATGTAGATTTGATTAGGTACAGACAGGTCAGAGATGATTTGAGTAAGGTTATAAAAAAAGTAAAAGGCAGGCAGAGATAAAACTAGCTAGAGCTGGGAGTAAAGATCCCAAAAATTATATAGTTATTACAAGGTCAGTGATAAAAGAAATAAGGATAGGATTGGACCACTCAGAAAAGATGGTGTAGTAGTGGATCAAAATGAAGACATAGTAGAATTATTGAATGAACAATTTTCTTCAGTATTTACTAGGAAAGAATAGGAAATCCTGTTACAAACAGTGCGACGAGTAGTTTAAGAGCTTTAGAAAATATTGATATAAAACCGGGAATTATTAGGAAATTTATTCTTGAACTAGACGATAGGAAAGCTAGTGGTCCTGATGAGCTACATGCCAGAGTACTTAGGGAGGGTGTAGACAGTATTTCTGAAGCACTTAAGTTAATCTTTGAAAGATCACTTAGGTTTGCTGAGATACCTCAGGACTGGAAGTTAGCTAATGTTACTCCAATATTTAAAAAGGTAGGAAGGATGATGCGAATAATTATAGACCGATCAGTTTAACTAGTATAGTATGTAAGATACTAGAGAAAATCATTAAGGGTAGTATTTGGGAGCATTTAAATGAGAATAGATTAATTAGAGATACCCAACATGGCTTTAGATCAGGGAGGTCCTGTCTTACAAATTTGCTCGATATCTTAGAATATATTACCAAGGAGTTAGATGATGGAAATAGCATAGATGTTATATATCTAGATTTTAGCAAGGCGTTTGATAAGGTACCGCATAGGAGGCTAGTGTACAAATTGAGACTACATGGGATAGGGGTAGGTTAGTTGATTGGATTAGTGAATGGCTTTCTGATAGGAAACAGAGTAGTATTAAATGGGGCAATGTCTGAGTGGAAGGAAGTGGTTAGTGGGTACCCCAAGGATCAGTGCTAGGACCTCTTCTTTTCTTGGTGTACATTAACGATTTAGATATAGGAATTAGTAGCAAAGTATCAAAGTTTGCAGATGATACTAAGATAGCATGTGCAGTACAGGGTGAAAAGGACAATTACAGAATACAACGAGACCTGGACAGGCTGATAGCATGGGCAGACAGGTGGCAGATGGAGTTTAATTCTAAAAGTGTCAGGTTATGCATTTAGGTAAAGACAACACAAACTTTAACTATGAGATGGAGGGATGTTGGCTAGAGGCAGTAGAGGAAGGAAAGGATTTAGGAGTAGTGATAGACAGGACTATGAAATTTTCAAAGCAATGTTTAGAAGCAAGAAATAGGGCAAATAGGATCCTGGGTTTTATAAATAGAAATGTTAGTTATAAAAGTAAGGAAGTGGTGCGTAGCTTATATAATTCCTATGTTAGGCCCCATTTAGAGTATTGCATACAGGCCTGGTCACCCCATTATAGGCAGGATATCAACATGTTAGAAGCAGTTCAGAGAAGAGCAACTAGGATGATACCAGCATTAAAGCGCCTGGAGTATAGAGATAGATTAAAGGAATTAAACATGTTTTCATTTGAGAGGAGATGTATAAGAGGGATATGATAGAGTTATTTAAAATGTTCTCAGATACAAACTACATAGATGTGAGATCTTTCTTTACCTTAGAGGAGGGAAGTAGGACTAGAAATCATGGCAGGAAGATTAGAAAGCAAGGCTGCAGGTTAGATATAAGAAAATATTTCTTTAGTCATAGGGTGGTAGACTTCTGGAATGCATTGCCAGAGAGGGTTGTAAATAGCACTAGTTTGACAATGTTTAAAAACAGATTAGATAAGCACTTAAATTTATTAGATTTATAATTATGTATAGCACTGCATGATAGTTTTTATAAGAAATTTACTATAGTTAAACAAGACATGATCCCCATGTATGGGGATCACAGATTGTAGAGGAATTCGCTGCAGGACTTAGCCCTGTTAATGGGCCAAATATTTAGAATTAGTATATAATGTATTGTGTACTTGTAAGTGTATCTTTAAGTACTGATGACGAGGTCGCTGTGCGACTGATACAGGATAACCTAGATGGGCCCTGGTGGCCCTTTGTTATCCTATTATTTATGTTATGTTATGTTATGTTATATATATATATATATATATATATATATATATATATATATATATATATATATATATATATATATATATATATATATATATATATATATATATATATATATATATATATATATATATATATATATATATATATATATATATATATATATATATATATATATATATATATATATATATATATATATATATATATATATATATATATATATATATATATATATATATATATATATATATATATATATATATATATATATATATATATATATATATATATATATATATATATATATATATATATATATATATATATATATATATATATATATATATATATATATATATATATATATATATATATATATATATGTAATCCACTGGAGTGTGTTATTAGTGCACCTGTCACCAATTACTACAAATGTCACGTGATCTCTTTGTCCGGCGTCATCATATCTCATTATAGACTGTTCAGTGTTCATATTGAATTAATAGGTACCTTTTAAATAAGACAAGATAAATTGATAGATATAAATGATAGATGGATAGAGATAGTGTTTCTTATACAAGAGATGACATGTAAAGGCATGATGGATTGTTGCAGCTTTTTTTTCTTGTGTTAGTGAGAGACACAGATAAGCAGGTTTGTGTCTTCCAGTACAATGTGGCATCATTTCAGGGCGCGGCGCCGTGTTCCACAAAGGTGCTGTTACTCAGATTAGTGTGTCATAAACGACCTTTCACCCTTACTGTAAGATAAAGGCACACTTTTAAATACATACGCACACACACACACACACACACACACACACACACACACACACACACACACACTTGACCTCTCTTGAGAGAAGGACGTGTGACACCGGCGTTCTATATAGCGGCCGCGGCCAACCTGGTGGCCCTCTTTCCCCCCACTCCCCCCTCCCAGCTTCCCCCCTGGAGCGTTAGGCTAACTCTTAGGCCCATACCAAGAGTCACGAAGGTTTAAGGTCGAGGGTAGAAGGGAAGGTAATGTGGTACCAAGAGTCGCTGTCATTATTGGAACGAAGAGCAGAGAGAAGGTCGAAGGGAAGGCATGGGTGCCCCCGTGTCTTCCACATGATCTTCGAAGAAATATTGTATAATTTTCTCTGGAGTGACCAACGAATAGTATGAACTAAAATCAACATCAAGTAATATTTTCAATCTCGGAAAATCGATAGTTATGTTTCCACGTAAGTTACTATTCTTTTTATAATAGTGAAGGATCGCCTTAAAATCGCGAGGTGGAAGAACGCAGTGGATCGAGAAAGCTCGCCACCTAGCTGTTTTATGAAGCTTATTTTCGTTTGTCAAGAAAGTTACACTGTTTATTTCATGGTAATAAATATTTTCTTTAGTGAGCTCATCATCCAAGCCTATTAAAGACCAAATATGTGCATGAGTTAATGGAGAATAGGAAGTGACAGGTGAACTGCCAACAGACAGAAGGCAGTCAAAGTATGCAAAGAAAAGCCAGTCACAAGGTAAATACTAGCCTGTATAAGCAGGTTTAAAACAAAACCACAAAGATGTATGTAGGGATGTAGACAGAATTTCACAAGTACCCCACTTCACACTAACCCAGGACTTCTTATCAAACTCTCTCTCTCTCTCTCTCTCTCTCTCTCTCTCTCTCTCTCTCTCTCTCTCTCTCTCTCTCTCTCTCTCTCTCTCTCTCTCTCTCTCTCTCTCTCTCTCTCTCAACAAAGACAGTAAGTGACATAAACATTGAGTGCAATAATGTTAAAGCCAAGTCAACAGATAACTTTTCACTGAGTTGGGTGTGATGTGCAAGGATTTAAGTATAGATATACTGACAGTATTGTAGTTCTCAAGATGTATAGTCCTGTATCTAAACCATTTCAGGCCATGATTAATGTAATTCATGATTGACTATACTAATGTGTTAACTATGGAATTTCTAATGATATGCATACAAATTGTGGTCTAGCAGATCCCAAAGAATACAAATTTCTCAACTCTTGTAATGAATTACCACTGCTTCTTGATATGGATTTTGTAAGACAGTGATTTCCAAACACATGATAAATTACCACTTTAGGGATAATGGAAGGATACAGAAAAAAAGAAAGTTAAGAATTCTGGAAATTATGAAAACACTGCAGTCTGTAAAGTTGTTGAATAAACCTGTTATAAACACATAGTGAAATTGAGCAACAACAATAAACATTCAGAACTGCTATACATATACAAAACTTGAACAGAAGAAAAATTATTTAAGTGTGTGGCAAGCCAGATTTCAATAAGGAATGCTTGAGGACACATATATTCAATAACTCTGATCACATGTGGGCTTGTTACTCACTACCTGAGCCTGCCTCTTTTTCACATTGTCAGTTTCTCACTGAGCACCAGCTGATGCTAAAATCTTGAATTTTTATTTAGCTATAAATATCTTAATATTATAAAAATGTTAATGGCATTAAATTACTTGGTGATCGCCTCCCAAGCAAATTTTTTTTCTTGTGAAGGCTAGCTGGGTTTGTTGAGCGGTCTTGCAAGTCTTTATTCTCTTTTACAAGATTGAAAATCATTATTCTCTGTTCGTGCGTGAGTGGCGAGGCCCGGTCACAGCTTCTTCCCTCCATTCTTGCAGCGCGCACTGTGGTTTTGTTGTCGTTCGTGGAGCTCAAATCCGGATTACAGTCATACCAATACCGAAACAACTGTAACCAACTCAAGCTAGCGGCAGAACTTCCGCGGCCCTACCTTCCACTGCAACTCTTTGTTATGGATTGAAGGTAAGGGCGAAGGCCTTTGCCTTGCTGGTCGAAGGGAAGGTCCGTGCCTTGGCCTTCGCGACTCTTGGTACGGCCCTTAGAGTCGTCAGCATCAGACTCCCCATGGTGTACTCTGGGCATTACTGAACAGTGACAGTGAATGTGCATCTGTGCAATCTAGACAATGTGTATCCCAACCTACCGCTACGAACGTGACTACTTCCTCCGACACAGACGAGGAGCAGGCTACCCACCACCTAACACCATCCAGGGCCTAAAAACACACTCGAGTGGAAATACCTCGCCAGTGGTTTAATCTACCCTCCCTTCTACTCTCTAACGTGACATCCCTAACGAACAAAATGGACTAATTGATTTAACGGTGAGATCAACCCGTGCGGACATTGTGGCGATCACTGAGGCGTGGCAAATAGTACCGGAAGTGTGTATGATGCAAGACTTTCAACTCTTCCATCATCTAAGACCAGAGAGAAGAGGTGGGGCCGTGGCTGCTTACTGCCGCTCCACCCTCAGTCCCTCTCACCTCCCGGTGGATGTGCCCCCCGGAGTGGAGGCCCTCTGGGTACGAGTGACTCCATCCTCCCACCCCCGAGACGCAGCCTTCATCATCTTCTGTGTTGCATACCACCCTCTACGTGCCCCCACAGCACACCTACTCGCTGAGCAGATAATAAACACGGCTGACACTCTCAGAATGAAATATCCTGCTGCCAAGCTGGTTATCTGCGGAGATTTTAACGGACTAGATGTGAGTGAAATTCTACACCAATTACACCTAACCCAAGTCGTTGACTTCCCCACGGTCCAACAAGCCAAACTCGACCTTATCATGACACTGACCTACATCATTACTACTCCTACCCCCACCCTTACCCCCTCTGGCACGAAGCACCCACCGCTCCATCCTGTGGTCACCCGCACCCACTACCTCGCCCCGGCACTCCAAGGTCATCAAGACCTACCGACCTATGCCTGACTGTTCCCTCAGGTTGTTTGGACAGTGGGTAACCTAACACCATTGGAATGAGGTGCTACAAGTGGAAGACGTACTTACCAAGTGGAGCAACTTTGTTTCCACCACATCAGCAGCCTTACACCACTACTTCCCAGCAAAGAGCGTCACAGTGCACCCATCTGATGCCCCGTGGATGATGCCCCGCATTAAAAGGCTCATCAAACTGAGAAACTGGGCCTTCCATACCATCCCCATACAATACAGGAAACTAAGGAACAAAGTGATAAGGGAGATAAAGATAGAGAAAGCAAGTCATTATCTAAACAAAATTCATCAACTCAAGCTCACCAACAACAGACAGTAGTATGATAAGATTAAGGCTTTGTGTGGTCTACAAAAACAGTCCTCTCCTTTTCCTTGTACCTCACACCTCTCCGCTGAGGCAGAAGCAGGCGAGATGAATAGCCACTTTGCCACAATTTGTCAAACATTCCCGCCCCTTCAACCCTCAAGTCTCCCTGCCTACCTCCCTGTTCCCTCCCCTCCTCCAGCTGTCCAGGTGATGGATGTCTACAAGAGAATTCTGAAACTCAAACCTCATTTACTGACCTACCCATTAAGATCTACAAAGAATTTGCTCCAGAACTAGCCACCCCTCTCCGCTCAATAATAAATGCATCGATCTCTCTCACAGTACTCATGCCCTATCGACTGGAAAACATCATTTGTCACACCCATCCCTAAAACTGCCAGCCCACAATCATTAAATGACCTCAGACCAGTCGCTATCACACCCATCCCTAGCCTCATCTGTGAAGACTTTGTGTTTGACTGGGCAAACAACAAAATCAGTTCCTTCTTAGACATTCAGCAATTTTGCAATATCAGAGCCACCTCCACCTCTCACTACCTAGTCAGCTTCCTTGACTTCATTCACACTCACCTGGACAAACGGAACACCTCTCTAGCAGTCGCTTTTATAGACTTCAAGAAAGCTTTTGATCTGGTTGACCATACTGTTGTCATTAACAAAGCCATCAGGCTGGGTCTTCCCTCTCACCTGACAGCATGGCTGGCTGACTTCCTCACGGGACGCCGGCAAGCTGTAAGTTTTCAAAAACACACTTCCTCTTATCAACAACTAAAATGTGGCGTCCCTCAGGGCACCAAGATGGGTCCACTCTGCTTCCTGATACTGATTAATGACGCTCTGACAAACCCCCTCTCACCGCTGGAAGTATGTGGATGATTGCACCGTGGGTTTGTCACTCCACAATAAACACCCAGACTACTCAGCACTTCAAACAACGTTGAACAGCCTGCAGGAGAGGTCGGCGGAAAGCAGAATGACAATCAACCACACCAAAACTGTAGTAATGCATATTTGCACCTCCTCGGCGACAGTGCCCCCCCCTTTCCCCACAGACACTGGGTCCTCACCCCCTACAAGTAGTTCGGTGAGCCAAGCTGCTCGGAGTCACAGTGGACGATCAGCTGACATGGAAATTACACGTTACTGCCACAGTGAGATCGGCAACCTACAGACTCTACATGCTGCGCAGACTGAAGTCACTGGGCACACCAGCTGATGAGTTAAAGGGGATATACATCACCTTCATCCTGCCTAAACTTATGTATGCCTCACCTGTGTGGTCTTCCTCCCTCACCTACACTCAACAGCAACAACTGGAAGATGTCCAAAAAAGGGCCTACAGAATCATACTTGGCCCTGCCTACACTGACTATGATCACTCCCTCTCTACCCTCGATCTCCCCACACTGGTAACCAGACACCAAGCGGCCCTCGTCAAGATGGGTAGAGGCCTGCTGTGCCACTCACGGCTACGGCATCTCCTCCCTCGTGACGCGCCCCAGCCAATCCATGCCACATGACACACAAACGTGGTCATGCCACTCAAGGCCCCAAGAACTGACCGTTATCATCATAATGCTATCCCCTCCATAGTGCGACCCATAAACAGCTAAGTTAAGGTTCTAATCTTAAATCTCCCTCAATCCCCCATATGTACATCTTCATGTATTGCTTCCCCCATGGTGCGAACCATAAACAACCATAAACAGCTAAGTTAAGGTTCTAATCTTAAGTCTCCCTCAATCCCCATATGCACATTTTCAGCATGTATGTACTGCAATTACTAATAAACCGTATTATTATTATTATTATTATTATTATTATTATTATTATTATTATTATTATTATTATTATTATTATTATTATTACACACACTCACTCACACACACACACACACACACACACACACACACACACACACACACACACACACACACACACACACACACACACACACACACACACACACACACACACACACACACACACACACACACACACACACACACACACACACTCACACACTCACTCACTCACTCACTCACTCACTCACTCACTCACTCACTCACTCACTCACTCACTCACTCACTCACTCACTCACTCACTCACTCACTCACTCACTCACTCACTCTCTCTCTCTCTCTCTCTCTCTCTCTCTCTCTCTCTCTCTCTCTCTCTCTCTCTCTCTCTCTCTCTCTCTCTCTCTCTCTCTCTCTCTCTCTCTCTCTCTCACTGTGCCATAAAAAGCACACAAACAATTTCATGACTCAGTAGCTCCTCGCATTAACGCGTCTCACCTCATTACACAATTCCTCCTAAAGTCTGTATTTTCCTCTAATTAATAACTAAAACTAAACGCTACTCGAGGTGGATGAGTTGATGAAGACTGCGAAAGATTCTGGGAGGCGTCAGTTACTTCAGTGCTGAAGGAACCTACGGAACTGATGAATCTTTTCAGGTCCGTATTCAGAAACACTTTGCTCTCTCACCACGACTGTTTTCAAGGCCACAGAGATGATTAGCGGCGTTTTCAAGAGTTTCTTCAGTTAATAATGTAGAAATCATGTCAATCTGCCTCTAGAACCGTAATATCATCTTCAAAATTTCGTGTAAATTTTAATAAAGCCTTTTGAAATAGTGTACATAAAGCACATAAGTGTTTGGGAATACGAGCCACAAACGCACTGGGTGAATTAATCAATTATTCAATGCTATACTAAGGTGGTCTGATCAGGGCATGAGGAGAAACTTGGCGTATTCTGTATTATTCCCCTTTATCCATGTGAGAGCGTCACTATAATAAAGGCCCCACTAAGGTACAGTCACAAAAGAATTACCCAGAATTTGAGAGAAACTGACTTGAAACCTTGGAGAAAAGAAGGCTGGGAGTGGATGTGCGTACTTGACAGGAGAAAAGGCGACAGACTGGAGAGAGGCTTTACAGATGCAGTGAAAGAAGACACCCTTGCTTGAAGTGAGTCTGAGTGAAGAGAGCGGAGAGGACCCAACACTCTGAAAAAGGTTAACGTGTTTGACGACCACTGTGAAAAGAGTCCCATTATCAGAGGACTTCAGACTGAGAGAAGACACAGAAGACAATAATACGAATGTGTTAAACGTTGCTTGATTCTTTAGCAAAGTGTTTGGCTGGCTAAATAAAACAATACAGGTAAAGATATTGTGTGTAAGAAAGAAAGTACGTGTATAGGTAAATAGGTGGATCCATGTATAGGTATACGGGTGGATGAGTGAACCAGTAGAAAAGTAAGTGGACAGTAAGTTAGGGCGATGGCAAGATATGTGGATAAGCAGATGGCTGAAGGAATGGCAATTAGGTGAGTGAGTGCAGAGGTGGATAGGTTGACTAGATGGGTGAATGGATGGATGTACAACTGGATAGCTTGGCAAACAACATATTTCAGGTGGTAATTAATGGTTACCTGGGAACAGTGCACGGTTCAGAGTTGAAATGGGACCGCTCATGAATATAACGAGAAACAAAACAAAACTCTGATGAATTTATTACCAGTCAGTGCCTCGTGTTTCATAACTAACGGTGTAGTATAAGTTGTGACTAATACATAACTGTGGATATTAACAAGGGTTGGGAATACAAGAAGCAAGCCATGTTTGTGTTATTGCAAAAATAGCAGTGTTATTGTCAAGAAGGTCATTAATGTGGTGTATTTTGTTAAAGCAAACAATTAACAATAGCAAGACCATACTGAAGAATGAGACATGAATTCTTTTAGAAATGGAAATTAGATAGAGAAAATTTGCTTGTTGAGAAGGTAGGCCTCCTATATATAATGCATGGATGGAGGGAGGATAGATCCATGAGAGTGAGGTGTGTTGATGGTGAACAGGTAGAGTCATCCTTTAAGCATCCACAGGTTACACACTCGGAAGTGAAAACAGTTATCAATAGATACAGCTGACAGTGACACACCTATAATTGGCTAATCTCGCAAGAGGGACGCTTCTCAAGATTGCAAAGAAGCAAGGCATCAACTTCGTTTCACATGTTAACCTTTTGACTGCCACGGCGGCTCCAGCGCGACCCCCCTATACTGCCACGGCTTCATGCAGTTTGTTTGTTTTCGATAGTTGGTCGTTTTCGGACGCAGCCCGAGAATGAGCGACAACACAGCAGAAATGTTGTTGTATTATTTGCCGTATCTCAACTCAGAAACTAGATACGACATTTTGGTTGGTACCATTAGACTCAGCAGTAATTGCAGAACCCAGATATACTTGAAAAAGTTTGGCAAAAACAACAATACAAAAATTAGGACGAGTTGAATTGAAAACACCGCTCTAAGATGTTTATAACACATTTCACTTATGACTGTCATAATAAGCGGTCATGATATGAATGCTGAAATAAACTCTTTCATCTTGTAAATAAAAGTCTCCCAAACACGATGGTATAAACAGATTTATAATAAACCACCATATAAACGAACAACGAGACTCTTTGTAACATTCTCTCCTCACTTCTCGTGCGCGCCAAAATAGAAATGAAAACACTACAATTTTTGCTATCTACGCGTATTATTTTTATTATTATTATTATTATTATTATTATTATTATTATTATTATTACTATTATTATTATTACTATTATTATTATAATTATTATTATTATTATTATTATTATTATTATTATTATTATTATAGTGCTCATGATAGTAGTAATTATTATTATAGTGCTCATGATAATAGTAATGATAATAAAAAATAATAATAATGGCAATAACAATAATAATACTAATGATAATAATAATAATAATAATAATAATAATAATAATAATAATAATAATAATAATGATAATAATAATGATAATATTAATAATAATAATAATGATTACTATTATAATAATAATAATAATTATTATTATTATTATGATAATAACACTAATAATAATAATAGGCTAATACTAGTAATAATAATAATAATAATAATAATAATAATAATAATAATAATAATAATAATAGCCTAGTAATAATAGTAATAATAATAATAATAATAATAATAATAATAATAATAATAATAATAATAATAATAACCAGTAGTAATAATAATAATAATAATAAATAATAATAATAATAATAATAATAATAATAATAATAATAATAATAATAATAATAATAATAATAATAAGAAGAAGAAGAAGAAGAAGAAGAGTAATAATAATAATAATAATAATAATAATAATAATAATAATAATAATAATAATAATAATAACAACAATAATAATAATAATAATAATAATAATAATAATAATAATAATAATAATAATAATAATAATAATATTATTATTATTATTATTATAATAGTAGTAGTAGTAGTACCATTATTATTACTACTATCATTATTGTTATTATTATTATTATTATTATTATTATTATTATTATTATTATTATTATTATTGTTGTTGTTATTATTATTATAATAATAATAATAATAATAATAATAATAATAATAATAATAATAATAATAATAATAATAATAATAATAATAATAATAATAACAATAACAAAAATAATAATAATAATTATTATTACTATTATCATCATTATTATTATTTTTATTATTATTACTCTTCTTCTGCTTCTTCTTCTTCTTCTTCTTATTATTATTATTATTATTATTATTATTACTATTATTATTATTATTATTATTATTATTATTATTATTTTATTATTGTTATTATTATTACTTTTTTTCTTCTTCTTCTTCTTATTATTATTATTATTATTATTATTATTATTATTATTATTATTATTATTATTATTATTATTAATTTATTATAATTGTTATTGTTAGTATTGTTATTATTACTATTTCATCAACTTTCTCAAGCGTTTTGTGCCACTATTCATAGCCAGAATAATCAACCACTACCTATTACCACTATCTCATGATCACTCATCACCACTGCTTCCCACTATGACCCTCATCAGAGAATGGGTACCAGGCATAAATCGGGGGTTTTGCCCCGTCTCCTGGGCACTATTCCCTCCTCCTACTACTCCTTTCCCCCCTGTGTCTCTCCTGCATATGACCTTAGGTGTTGTGAAGACTTCCAACTTTCCCAATATCAGCTGTCCCCGGTGGGAAGGGGGGCGAATGAGGTTTGGGGGAAAGTGGGCGTGACATGAAGTACGCAAAAAAAAAAAAAAAAAAAAAAAAAAAAAACTAAATTATTCTAATATTATACAATTATTCAATAAGTATATAAATATATCGATCACAGCCTGTATAAATTATCGCCCTTCTACATTCTATCACATGGAGATATTTCCTCGTGACCAATCTTTCGAGAAAATTACCTCTGAATGGTGCTGGGAAAACACAAATTCATCTTAAAAAAATTCCATTTCGTCAAGAACCATAAAAATGTTACTTTCGCGTCCGCACCAGTGCTATAAATAGCTTGCACTCTGGCACCCGGCACTTCACTCAGAATTCATCGCTCTTGCCGAGGTCATTAAACCGGTTTCAACTATTTTTGAAATTTTTACATTTCAATGATAACTCATTGTATAATGAAGGTAATCCAGATCATGCTCTTTATAAAATCAAGCCAATAATAGAGCATCTCCAAGAAAAATTCATTGAATATTTTCATCCAGGTAGAGACCTTTCCTTGGATGAAAGTTTGATTGCCTTCAAGGGATTGACTCCCCATCTTCGCCAGTTCATGCGTAACAAGCTCCATGCTAAATTTGGCGTCAAGATGTGGTGTGTATGTGATGTCAACTCAGGGTACACGTGTACTTTTGAAATATACGGAGGAAAGACCCGAGAGCCGCCAGTACGTGGGACCTTCAACGTCACTCACAGAACAGTAATCCGGCTCCTCAACCAAGCAAGAGTACTTAATTTAGGTCACAATGTCGGCTTCGACAACTACTTCTCTTCCCCAGCGTTGTTCCAAGATCTCTACGAGCGTAACACCACAGCAACAGGCACAGTGAGGAGCAATCGACAAGGACTGCCACCTGACATGCAAGATACCAGAGTCCTCAACAATGAAGTGGCTGAGTGGCGCCAAGGTAATATGCTCTGTGTCAAGTACAGAGATGGGACAAGGAACCCTGTCCATCTAATATCAACAAAATGTAGTGGTGGATTCACACGTAACAAACAGAAGAAATGAAAGAGTCACAAGACCCAACATAGTGAACGAGTACAACAGGATCATGGGCGGTGTTGATCTGAAAGATTCAAAACTCTACGCTTACCTAAGTGAACGCCGCACATTGAAGTGGACAACAAAGGTAGCAATGTACTTGTTTGGAACAGCTGTGCTGAACTCATACATAATATACAAAAAACACACAAGAAGCGCAGTAATGTCAAGGCTAGATTTTATGTTGTCAATAATTGACGACCTTGTCCGACACTACAATCCACAGACAACACAGCGTAGGGCGAGAGAAGAAATAGAGGAGGGTCAGCGGCAGCCTCTTGCTCTCCTACAAATGAACGAGACAGCACAGCGTAGGGCGAGAGAAGAAATAGAGGAGGGTCAGCGGCAGCCTCTTGCTCTCCTACAAATGAACGAGACAGCACAGCGTAGGGCGAGAGAAGAAAGTGAGGAGGGTCAGCGGCAGCCTCTTGCTGTCCTACAGATGAACACACTTGAACACAGACTTGAAAAGCTTCCCAAGAAGAAATTGAGAGACTGTGTTGCAGGTCATGATCGTCGAGTACGATCTAACTATATATGTAAGAAATGTAACGTAGGCCTGTGTGTGACCTGCTATGATGATTTTCATGGCAGAAGAAAATAATCATGTAAAAACAAATATAAAGAAACCAGACACTTATGACAACTGTATTGCTTTTTCAGGACATTATTTCCTCTGACTTTATTTTGAATAACTGTTTTGTTCACAGTATTATATATATATATATATATATATATATATATATATATATATATATATATATATATATATATATATATATATATATATATTTTTGTGATTATTTATGTTATTAGCAAATGGTAGTGTGCACCTGTATATAGTAGAAATTAAAACCAAAGGAAGGAGATAGATTACACTATTTTTATCCTTATAATATAACTGACGAGAAAACAGGAAAACCTGCTTGGAAAGTGTGACACTAGAATATATAGATATATGACAAAAATCAGATAAGACGCATATCGATAGACAGGCACATTCTCATAGAAACACATATAAGAACAAAGATAAACATAGAAATATAAATTATAGTTGGTGATATTACTATACTAATATTACTGCTGCTGCTTCTGCTGGTGCTACTGATGCTACTGCTGCTGATAATTATATCTACTACAACTCTTATAACTAATACTAATAATAATGATGATTATTACTACCACTTATAATAATTTTATTGATAAAAACTATCCTTCACCCAATGTTGAAACAATACTTGAGCAACTATAAAAAATATACTACTACTACTACTACTACTACTACTACTACTACTACTACTACTACTACTACTACTACTACTGATATCCGTTCAGTTGAATCAATACTTGGGTCTTTTTAAGAAAAAAATAAAATATTAGGCTACTACAGCTACTACTTCTACTACTATTACTAGTACTACTGCTACTACTACCACTACCACTCCTGATAATAATAATAATAATAATAATAATAATAATAATAATAATAATCATAAATAGTAATAAATAATAATAATAATAATTACTAATAACAATAATTTATTACTACTACTACCGTCCTCCTGTGTTGAAACCATAGTTGAACAACTATGACATTTTTTTTTACGATACTACTACTACTACTACTACTACTACTACTACTGCTACTATTACACCTTATAATAATAATAATAATAATAATAATAATAATAATAATAATAATAATAATAATAATAATAATAATAATATTATTATCATTATTATAACTACTAGTAATAATAAAATATTAATTACTACGACTACTATTAGTGCCCTCCACACAGTGTAGAAACAATACTTGAGCAACTAAAAAAAAAAAAAAAGTTAGCCCGTGAGCAGCCTTCCTTTGCGCGAGCGGTGGCTAGCTGATGCGGCGTACGAAAACGAACAATTATGTAAATATTGTGCCAAAGCCGCCCGGGCGGCTTTGCTTGGCAGTGAACTAGACAAGCCACCCGGGTGGCTCTGGCAGTCAAGGCTGATATCATACAAACAGACTTATTTGTTCTGCAACTCAAAGCAATGAGTACCTACATTACAACACTGCCCTTTTTGGTCGCCCTTTGGTAACACTGCAAACGATCATCGTGACGGACACACACAACAAAAGAAGAGCAGGTTAACTTATCTTTCCTGAACTGCACAACTAACACAATCAAACACAAACAACACAGAACAAACGTTGTAGGCGAATGTGGTGCCAAACTTTATGTCGCAGCGTAACCCAGCGGGACACTCAACTACCCCAATATCACGCCCACTGCCCACACAGGCCAACCTCACGCCAACACACACACACGCACACACACACGCGCCCGGTTTCTCAGTGGTTAGAGCGCTGGCTTCACAAGCCAGAGGACCGGGGTTCGATTCCCCGGCCGGGTGGAGATATTTGGGTGTGTCTCCTTTCACGTGTAGCCCCTGTTCACCTAGCAGTGAGTAGCTACGGGATGTAAATCGAGGAGTTGTGACCTTGTTGTCCCGGTGTGTGGTGTGTGCCTGGTCTCAGGCCTATCCGAAGATCGGAAATAATGAGCTCTGAGCTCGTTCCGTAGGGTAACGTCTGGCTGTCTCGTCAGAGACTGCAGGAGATCAAACAGTGAAACACACACACACACACACACACACATCACCCTGACAATCAAATATATCAACTTTATACACATTTTGTATACCGACTCAGCAATACACTGATAATAATACATTGATCTTTCGGAGCTTCATTGGGTGTATTGCAGAATTAATATTCCTTCCCTGGCTTAGTGTCCGTCGAGTTGGTGCAGCGGATGGTGCTCTTATCAGGAAAAAAGTAACGGAAAAAAGAAACAGTTTTGTAAGTATCAAGAGTCAATACTAATTTCATTACGGAGTAACAGTGGTTAATTTGACCATAATGTCTCTCTCTCTCTCTCTCTCTCTCTCTCTCTCTCTAAGTTTGAGAACTTATTGTTCCAGCCCTCGCAAATGTTGTTTTTTGCCGTACAATGTCGCCTCATGTACATTCCAGATAGCAGGGGTACATCTACAACACGCAACCTGACGCCCTGGGAATTTTGCAGCTGTTGACTTCTGTAGCTACCTGAGACGTAGGTCGTGTCAAAATAGTCCACCAGTTCAGTAGCCTCGGCAAAAGTAACGGTCTTGAGGTGCTCCATACCTTCTTTCACTTCCTCGGTGGGCAGGAAGGCGAGTCCATCCAACATGCTGCAGAACCGGCGGAACTCCAAGTCTGAGTGGTAATTATCTCTTAGACCAAGCTGCTGTATTTTACGCCAGGTACACTGTGTAAGATGGTAGAAGCAGCACTTTGTCTCGACTTCTCTACCAAAGCTGGCACTCACTGCACGCACGGCATCTTCAAAGTCTGTCACAACTGTTTGTACATGAAGGATTATTCCAAACTCCGTGATACGGTCCACAACGACATCAAACAGCTCTGAATACACCGCTCTTGTCTTATTCTGTAATAGAGCATCTCTCTCTCTCTCTCTCTCTCTCTCTCTCTCTCTCTCTCTCTCTCTCTCTCTCTCTCTCTCTCTCTCTCTCTCTCTCTCTCTCTCTCTCTCTCTCTCTCTCTCTCTCTCTCTCTCTCTCTCTCTCTCCTGTCTGGCAGATCCAGCATCCTCCTGCCCAAACACTCATCTCTCCTCTCACTCACTGCTTTCCAAAGGCTCCAGTTGAAGACACTCGTGTTCTTAAGAGTACTTTTATGGTTCTGGTGACAGATTGGCAAGATTTCTTGTTTATTAAAGGGAAAAATATATTTTGAAAACCCAGCTAGTAGTATATGTTGCTTTGGACAATTGTAGTGAGAGTTGTCGTAGTGAGAGGTGAAGGCGTTTGTGAACGTGGGAGTAAAACTGACTGTAGAAAAGTGTTCTTTGTTGTGCTCATTTCCAACTTTGTCGACCTCGTTACTTGAGAGGAGGTGAGGAAACAAACATCAGAGCTTAAGAACATGAGAAAAGAAAGGAAGCTGAAAGAAGCCATCACACGTACTACACTTGGCCGTCCCGGTATGAAACACCGCTCAAAGTTACTTGTACGTTTGGCAAAATAAAACAAAATAGAAAATGTGACAATAACAAATCATAAGACAGCCCTGTACGTGCATGAGACAAATACAAGAGGGAGTTTTGTTACAAAGGCGAGTCTCCTCCGCACCATCACTTGAACCTGAACCTGAGCCTCTCCATTCTTACCTTGCCTCCCTTTCTTCGTGTGTCACCAACGCAAGACACCAGTTGCAGCCTGTCACAACACATATACTCCACACAAGAACTACAAAGACACTCTAAGAAATAAAGCATTGTTCAGAACACAAAGAGAACACAGCTAGGACCAGTCATGGTGCCTCAGTGTTGCCATGTTGTCAGGCGACTACAAACATTCACACCTTGAAAAATGTAAGTGTCATTAAACTTTTTTAACTTTCTACATCTGCAATAAACGATAAAATCTCCAGTATGTGAAGCACTTTCTTCCCTTCGCGTGAGACATTAATAACCAATGCTCAATGATAAAAGTGCTTCCCACTACTGAAGGGATTAAATTTCCTTTGAGACACTGACCAGAGAAGTGGCGTTGATGTAATATTAGAGTTGATTTGACAGACGTGTGGCAAGTTCAAACATAATAATGAATGATAACATGATAATTGATGAAAACATTTGTAATTAAAGTAACACACACACACACACACACACACACACACACACACACACACACACACACACACACACACTGATAATAGACTCTGAAATAAGTTAGAGAGACAGAGAGAGAGAGAGAGAGAGAGAGAGAGAGAGAGAGAGAGAGAGAGAGAGAGAGAGAGAGAGAGAGAGAGAGAGAGAGAGAGAGAGAGAGAGAGAGAGGAGGAGATAAAAGTGATTTCATTTAGCGAGTGTTCGAGAATCCATTAAGGTGAACACGGCGCGGCCCTTCATAATCAATTGACGGTATGTTGTATCCAGGCTGCTCTTCCGGAATTAATAAGGTGACCTATTGTAGTGGAGGTGGTGGTGGTGGTGGTGGTGGTAATAGTAGTGGTAGTGGTGGTGGTATCTTTAAGGTTTATGCTTGATCAGTAGTAGTAGTAGTAGTAGTTGGTAAGATGAGTTAGTAGTAGTGGTAGTAGTAGAAGAGTTGGTAGTAGTAGTTGTAGTAGTAGTAGTAGTAGTAGTAGTAGTAGTAGTAGTAGTAGTAGTAGTAGTAGTAGTAGTAGTAGTAGTAGTAGTTCTAATTATAGTAGTAGTAGTGGTAGTCTAGTAATACCAGTAGTAGAAGTAGTAGTAGTAGTAGTAGTAGTAGTAGTAGTAGTAGTAGTAGTAGTAGTAGTAGTAGTAGTAGTAGTAGTAGTAGTAGAGGTAGTGATAGTAGAAGTAGTGATAGTAGTTGTAGTAGTAGCTGTAGTAATAGAAGTAGTAGTAGTAGTCGTGGTGATAACAGTAGTAGCAGCAGCAGTATTATTATTATTATTATTATTATTATTATTGTTGTTGTTGTTGTTGTTGTTGTTGTTGTTGTTGTTGTTGTTGTTGTTGTTGTTGTTGTTGTTGTTGTTGTTGTTGTTATTATTATTATTATCATTATCATTTATTATTATTATTATTATTATTAGTAGTAGTAGTAGTAGTAGTAGTAGTAGTAGTAGTAGCAGTGGTCGTCACAGTATTGTAGTATAACACAGCAGCAGCAGCAGCAACACATGTAATATTTCAAGAAGGAAATCTGACGTACAAGAAATTCAAAATAGTATCAGTAAAGAAAAGGAGGAGGAGGAGGAGGAGGAGGAGGAGGAGGAGGAGGAGGAGGAGGAGGAGGAGGAGGAGGAGGAGGAGGAGGAGGAGGAGGAGGAGGAGGAGGAGGAGGAGATCATTACCTGAGGGAAGGGAAAAGAAGTGGAAGAGTGTCTCCTTACGAGGGTAAGTTAAGTACAGACAAGAAACATATCAATCACAGTCGTGTTACAAGATTCAAGTGAAACTCAAAGCGAGACGAAAGACACAATAATCTTCAACACCCAGACAGAGGAACCACACTGGCGGTTGGTGGGGAGCAACTTGTGCAAAACTTGTGAAGAGCCGAGATATACCCCGCGAAGATTTATAGGTATGAACTCATGAATGCTTACACTGGAATAGCTAACAAGAGAGTGAGTGAGAGAGACAGAGAGAGCGTGGGAAAGGAAGGAGAGAGGAGGTGGGTGTGTGGGTGAGTGTGTGAGTTAGTGACAGGGGCAGAGAGGGAGTGTGGGTGTGGGAGAGAGTTAGGCAGAGTGTGAGTGAGTGAGTGAGTGAGAGGAACAGAGAGACCGTGGCAGAAGAGAAAGAGAGTGGGGCACTGTGTGAGTGTGTGGGTGAGTGAGTGAGAAAGACAGAGAGTGTGGGAGAGGAGGGAGAGAGTAGGAGGGTGTGTGAGTGGCTGTGTGAGTGAGTGAGAGGGACAGAGAGAGCGTGGGAGAGGAGGAAGAGAGTAGGAGGGTATGTGAGTGGGTGTGTGAGTGAGTGAGAGGGACAGAGAGAGAAAGTGGGAAAGGAGGAGAGAGGAAATGTGGCGAGTTTGTACTCAGAGTAAGTGAAACGTGACTGTGTCTCACCCTACAGTTTGTGGAGAGTGCATGGACATTATTTGCTGCTTCTCTTGCTACTACTACTACAGCTACTACTACTGCTACTTCTACTACTTACTACTACTACTACTACTACTACTACTACTACTACTACTACTACTACTACTACTACTACTACTACTACTACTACTACATTTTTTTTAATGTCCTGGCCTATAGCTCCTGAAGGTAACTTGAATAGTACTGAAAGCGCTGTTCAGCTTCCAAGCATTAGTGGCGCAGGAATTTATTTATAGTGGTACCCAAATTAGGGCTCATATCACCAGCAAGGTGCATCTTTGGTGTAACCACCTAGAACAGTGTTTCCTAACCTTTTCCGACCATAGCACCCCCTGTTGTCATGTCTAAGGAGTCCAGCACCCACCATTAAAATCTTGTTATTAGAAGGATAAAGGAAAGTGAAGTGTGTGCTTCACTTCCCAGCACCTCCAATGATTGATTTCAGCACCCCCAGAGAGTGCTAGCACCCCAGATTGGAAATCTGTCCTGAATTATGTATGAAAATATGAAAAATGATATTGAGAATTACAAATAACACCATGGTACATCCAATATATATCATAAAGTATATGATAAATAGATAAATAAATAAATAAATAATATTTTCCACGCTTCGATTTTCCACGATAATATTTTCACACTGCAAACACTGCTTTGGTTTAAACAGTACAAATGCAGCAATATATAGACAACAATCTTTTGTGAGCGTAATGACAAGTGTGGTGGGTGGCTGGGGTACATAGACACAGTCATGCTTATAAAAGACAGAATCTTGGGAATTATTTTGAAGCATTTTACTTCGTGCAATGGATAGAATTACTGAGTGTACAGATGGTGGTTCTAAGTTTACGTTACCAGGGATTGTTAAAATGGCAACAGATTGCAATGACAAAGTGTTTCCGTTTAGAACATCTTATACATCATTGTGGACAAGTAGACTCAGTAAAACCGCAGTCCATGATCTGTCTGGGAGGAGCAGGCAGTGGCAGAGGAAGTAACTGTCGCACCACTGTCCTTCTCTCAAACCACTGTCCTTCCGGCGGCACTAATATTTCCGTCTCAATTTTCGCGGCACGACATGCCACACCTACCAACACTCTTTTCAAGTCACTTATGAGTAGGTGGTCTCCAAACATGACACAAGACGCCAAATTTGGAGCATAACTCGCGCGTTCCCATGAATTTTCAATGAGCGGCTGGTAAAGTTTTGGGTGTAAGGCGGGTCGTTACAGGGGCACCAGCTGACTAATGGCGCGCCCTTCACTTTGGTGACGTCTTGCCGCCGCCTCTTATTCACCCTCCTTGGGGACTACTACTATTATCAATATTATTTCTTTGAGATGTGAAATATTGTTAAAAGCAAATCTAACTAATATAATGAGCTTTACTGTTATTATCATTATCATTATTATTATTATTATTATTATTATTATTATTATTATTATTATTATTATTATTATTATTATTATTATTATTATTATTATTATTATTATTATTATTATTATTATTATTATTATTATTAGTGTGTGTGTGTGTGTGTGTGTGTGTGTGTGTGTGTGTGTGTGTGTGTGTGTGTGTGTGTGTGTGTGTGTGTGTGTGTGTGAATACAAGCACTGTCTAGTGATGTGAATGCTTGATAAGTTGACCATACATGGCAGTAGCAAGGCGTACTCTTCATATTGTTAGTGTTACCCTTCTCGGTAGAATATTTATACTGTTTTGAAGAAAAGGAAAGAATTATTTAATTGTAACTAAACTTGTTTAACTTATTGGAGGCAAATAAATATCATCTATGTTTTAGCTTCATAGTAAACTCTCCAGAGGCTTTCATAACACTGCTGCTTTGGGTTGTCTAGGGGAAACTGTAGTACTTAAAGAGTTCTTGTTAGTTCTTGTTAGTGGGACTGGTTAATAAAATAAGTTTGTTGCGGCTGACAGTTAATATAATCATTCATTTCTTGCTGTTACGAAAAAAAATAATAATTATCTTTGCTTCTTTTTCTTTCAGTCATCTTTCATGTTTCCCAACTAAACTTGACACCTTTCACTCCTCAATGAACCACCTTGCAGCACATAAAGGTAAGCCACCTTGCAGCACACACAGCTAAGCCACCTTGCAGCACACAAAGCTAAGCCACCTTGCAGCACACAAAGCTAAGCCACCTTGCAGCACACAAAGATAAGCCACCTTGCAGTACACATAGCTAAGCTGTCTTGCAGCACACAAAGCTAGGCCACCTTGCAGCACACAAAGGTAAGTCACCTTGCAGCACACAAAGCTAAGCCACCTTGCAGCACACAAAGCTAAGCCACCTTGCAGCACACAAAGCTAAGCCAGCTTGCAGCACACAAAGCTAAGCCACCTTGCAGCACACAAAGCTCAGCTTGAAACACACAAAGCTAAGCCACCTTGCAGCACACAAAGCTAAGTCAGCTTGCAGCACACAAAGCTAAGCCACCTTGCAGCACACAAAGTAAGCCACCTTGCAGCACACAAAGCTAAGCTACCTTGCAGCACACAAAGCTAAGTCAGCTTGCAGCACAAAAGCTAAGCCACCTTGCAGCACAAAAAGCTAAGCCACCTTGCAGTAGGCAAGACCAAGCCACCTTGCAGCACGCAGAGGTAAGCCACCTTGCATCAGGGGAAGCTATTCCTGCACCAGGGAGGCGGTGGCATAGTGGATAAGGTGGTGAGCGTGGGATCGGACAGACGTCTACGCGTAGGTTCGAATCCCACCACGTACAGCCTTAAAACACTTTGCCATTTGTCGAGTGGTTTAAAGTTACCTACATATCACCATGATACCCAGGTTCTAGGTGGTTACACTCAAGATGAGCTTGGGCGGTGATATGGGCCCTAATATGTGTACCACTATAAATAAAATTGCCTGCGACACTAATGGGCGGAAGCTGAACAGCGCTTTCCATACACTCTTCAAGTGTGCCTACAGGCGCTATAGGCCTAACCGTAAAAAAAAAACAAAAAAAACACGGCACCCACCACACAAGAACAACACAGAACACTGGTGCAACAATAATGCCTAAAACAACAACCACTGCTGCATCCAGGGGAGGGAGGGGACTCAGGGGGCTCAACCACCACAACGTTCACTTTCATCATCATCGAGGATATATATATATATATATATATATATATATATATATATATATATATATATATATATATATATATATATATATATATATATATATATATATATATATATATATATATATATATATATATATATATATATATATATATATATATATATATATATATATATATATATATATATATATATATATATATATATATATATATATATATATATATATATATATATATATATATATATATATATATATATATATATATATATATATATATATATATATATATATATATATATATATATATATATATATATATATATATATATATATATATATATATATATATATATATATATATATATATATATATATATATATATATATATATATATATATATATATATATATATATATATATATATATATATATATATAAGGTAATAATAGGTATATACGGAACAATAATGTAAACAGGCTTTCTGAAAAATGCTATTATTTCACTTAACTGAGCAAAGGTAATCTAATTATTCAGTCAAATTTATAAGTTATTACTGCTCTTGTTACATCGGAATAGCTCTGCATAGAGCTTTAAAAAGCCCTTAAGATTGATGAGCTTTCAAAATTTTGAACCCTCCAAGTGATAGTCAAGGCTCGCCGCCAATCTCAAGGGATACAGGAATTCAGGTTAGCAACTCCCAAAATTTGATCCAGGATCCACCACTGCTCCTCACTGACAACACTAGCAAAGCACGCGTGTCAATAAGTACTCAGGATAGTTACCAAGCTTATTATGTTAGCAGTTAAGCAATTACGTGACTGAACACATCGTAAAACAAATAAACAAATTGCATCCAAATTTAATTGAGTATTACAAGAAATATCTTCGTTTTCTTTCACAATGGTGTTATTCATTCCTCCCTCCCTCTCTCTCTCTCTCTCTCTCTCTCTCTCTCTCTCTCTCTCTCTCTAACATAGTGGTAATTAGTTACCTAATATAGTTTTAACCTGACATAAGTAACAGTGAACAGTAATAGTAGTCTTGGAATAATAGTAACATCACACGTGCTTATAAAACTGACCACACTGTTTCAGAGCTGACCTCATTTGTACATATCAATCACTAATGTCAAACTTCTCACGTCTAAACTAACTTGGTACTCACTCTCTCCTGCTCTCTCTTCCTCCCTGCGTCCGGACGTCGTAGTGGTAAATCCACGCAGCTGACGAGATAATAACAATATCCTCAACACTGATGCAACAGATGGGGTCCGCAGTGGTACAGTGGAACCATGCGTGCTTTGGGGTCTAAGGGGTCTCCAAGCACACAGGTTCGAATCCTGTCCACGGTCCGAGTGTAGGTTGGGCTTCCTCACTCGGGGCAACGGTTTCCTAGCGGGTGGGCTTTGAGATAGGAGGTACCCTAAAAAGTATCCCCTTTAGCCCATAAATTCCCGTGAAAAAGCCCACATGGTATAAATAGGAAAATAAAAAAAAAAAACTGCACTCTCCACACCACTGCCCAGACACCACTAACTGTGAGACGATCTGGACTCTGAAGTCCTGGAGGGCCCAAGATTAACCGACCTTTTACCTATAAATGTTAATTCTTTCCGGTTTTTAGTCCAGTGGTTGCTGGTGCATAAGAAGAAGTGTTGATAATTTATATGATTTACTTGTATTCATTCCTGGGTATGAGAGTTTGTTGATATTGGTGTTTTGATATTTGTTAAGGTGTGTTTCGTGGGTTTGAATCTCGTGCCGATGCTTCGGCCCTGTCTCCAATTTCTCTCACACTCTTTGTATTCCTTCATTCTCATTTATTAAATCTCCTTCCTTCATTCTCATTTATTAAATCTCCTTCCTTCATTCTCAACAGTAATTTCTTTCTTTCTCTCATTCATCCATTTATTTTACTTCGTGTTTTCAAACCCTTCTTAGTTTCGAAGTTTATTTTTTAAGGAAAAAAATGAATTATAGCAGTGACCCCTCCACATCTCTCTCTCTCTCATATATATATATATATATATATATATATATATATATATATATATATATATATATATATATATATATATATATATATATATATATATATATATATATATATATTTTCTTCAACATTTTTTTCTATATATCAAAGAAAACGTGTTTACATTATAGGAACCTTGATACTTTTAATTTCCAACACAGGAAAGACTGACATATATTGAGGAATTGATGAATAAATAAAACTAAATATTAAAGTCAATGAAACTAGAGGAACACGAAGAGATGAAATAAGAAAGAATAAATTAAGATTACAGGGAAAGAATAATGAAGTCCATCCTTTCTTCATACTAACACTATCCAGTCTTCTATCCTTCCCTTAACTCCTTCAATACTGGGACACATTTTCACCTTGAAATTTGTGTACGATTAGACCATTTCATTGACATTAGGAAGGGTCTATGGAGGTCACAAGATTACTGGCCACAGTCTTCACTATTTTAATCCCCACATAAGTTTGTGAAGCTATATAAAATCACCAGATACTGAGCACAATGAATATGGAAACGCGTCATTGTACTGAATGGGTTAAACTGACACTATCATACACTATATTCCATCCTTCATACTAATACCATCCATTCTCTCCATCCTTCTCTTCTTTCATACTAATCCATCCATCCTTACTTTTCTTCGTGCTAATACCATCTATTCTATCCATCCTTCCCTTATACTGATACCATTCATTCTTCCATCCTAGCCAGTATGATTTCCCAAGTCCCCCCCTATTGACAAAGAGGCGGGAAAGGGGGCAGGGCACGAAGAAAACGGAGACACGAGAGGAAACGAGAAACGTCCCACGCCTTTATTTTCCCTGAGCCGTCCGTCATGCGAAATTACATCCACGGATTCAAGGCAGGAGTAATGAGAGGAATGAGACAGACCCACGTGTCCCCTCACATTCCCCCCACTCCGCATCCCTTCCCCAGCAGCACAGGTAATCACGCGCCTAATCCATCACATTCACCTCTCCTGACATGACGTATAGCACGTCCACCTCACCTGCGCCGCGGTATAGTATTGCCAACCCGCCAGAATTAGGTTGAGCTTCTTTATGATCACGGCCAAGTTTTACAAAGGTTTCTAAGTGGCACAGAGGATAAGGAGGAAAAATTTACGTCTATTTGATCCAGTAAAAAAGAAGAATTATTAAAAAGTACAGAGAGAAAAGGATTTTAAGTGGTACAAGAGTCTATTAGAATTAGCACAAAGATTTATTTAACCTCTTCAGTACTGGGACGTATTTTTACCACGAGTTTTGGGTACCATTAGAAGATTTTATTTACACTAGCAAGGGTTTTTGGAGGTCAGAAGATTCATGGCCAAAGTCTTCACTATTTCAATCACTACACAAGTTTCTGAAGCTGTATAAAATCATCAAATAGTAAGCAGAATAAATATTAAGACACATCCTGGTACTGAATGGCTTAAAAAACGTACAGGAAAAGATTTTAAATGATACAAGAGTTAAAAGTGAAGGATTTAAGAATCAGTACAAATAAGATTGATTTAAAGAACATATAGGAAAGGATTTTAATGAAGGATTTACGTCTATTTGAATCAGTACAAAGAAGAATTTGTGAAAACACGTACGAGAAATGAAGAGTATCCATTACGAAAAAAAACATATGAAATTAAGAAAATAAGGCAGACTGCAAGGAACCATCAGGCTTATATGTGGCAGTCTACAACAGGCTACAACAAAGATAACATATGCAAATTTTTATTTTCCAATCTGTCTATCTATTTATCCAAATATCTATCTATCTATCTATCTTCTTTATCTGTCTTCTAAGTCATTGTAGAAAGAATAATTTTTTTCTTTATATTTCTTATACAAGTGTAGCTTAAGTGGCCTTCAACCCCTTCACTACTGGGACACAATTTTACCTTCAGTTTTGTGTATGATTAAAAGACTTTATATACATTAAGAAGGGTCTATGGAGGTCAGAAGCTAAATGGCTGGAGTCTTCACTATTTCAAACCCCAACATAAGTTTCTAAAGGTGTACAGAATCACCAAACAGTAAGCAGAATGAATATGAGAACGCGTCATGGTACTCAAGGGGTTAAGTGGTGCAGGGGTTGTGATAGGGATAACGGTAGGATATTTCTCAGGATCAGTAACCAAGATAAGACAACAAATGATGGACTCAAATCATGATAAAAATTAACTAAGAAATATATACAGGAAATAACTGGTCTGGAAATAGTGTAGGCCTGATAGAAGTTAATAAGAGAGAACAAGAATTAAAGTACTCAAATATGATAAATAAAAAAAAAGTCAATAAATGAATAGATAGAAAAACAGATAAAAAAAAAGAGATAGGGAAGAATTGGTTTTTAAATTGAGTATGCCAGATAAAAGTTAGTAATTAGGGACTGTCCAACCCTCTAATACAGGGTTTCTCAACCTGGGTTCCCCATAATCCTAAGGTTCCGCAAAAAGTTCCGAAGGGTTCGAGAAGAACAAGTGAGATAAGCTAATGCACTTTTGATTTTATTCTATAATTTCATATACGTAATATAACTAAACACGCACAATATATTATTGGGTATTGTAATATTATAATACATTATTTTTCCTTAAATTACTTATTCAAAAATTTACATAATGATATTTGTCACGTGAAATAGAATGAAAATAAAAAGAGAAATTCAATATGTGATATAATTTTGCTTTTGCGCAGAGGTTCCTTGAGACATGTCATTTATTTTGAGGGTTAGTGAAGAGTAAAACGGTTGAGACAAGCTGCTCTAATACAACAGTTAACCAGTATTCTCATTCACTCATTCCTTTCACTGGTAACTGTGGAACTCCCTGCCTGCTTCTGTATTTCCATCTTTTTACCACTTCACTCTTCTTTTAAGAGAAAGATGTCAACACATTTGTCCCTGGCTTTTGGATGACTCTTTCGGACCTTTTAGGGACCTGTAGGTCCAGTGTTCATTTTCATATCTAATATTTTTTTGTCCTTGTCACCTTTCCCTCTTGCATAAAAATATTAGAAAAAAAATATATATAAAAAATAAAAAAAGAATAATAATAGTATAAATAATAATAATAATAGTAATAATAATGATAATTATAATAATAATAATAATAATAATAATAATAATAATAATGATAATAATAATAATAATAATAATAATAATAATGATAATAATAATAGTACTAGAAATAATAATAATTATAATAATAATAATAATAATAATAAAAATAATAATAATAATAATAATAATAATAATAATAATATTGATAATAATAATAATGATGATAATAATAATAATAATAATAATAACACAACATTGCATCAAGTCACCTTTCTTTATATATTTCAACCAAGGAGGTTGAACAAGAGAAGGCGGCGTGACGTCACCAAAGTGAATGGGACGCGCTAGTGTACCGCTGCTGCCCCTCTAATGACCCCACTTACCATTTACCAGCCGCCCATTGACAACACATGGAAACGCCCGAGTTATTTTCATTGTTATGTCCATGTTTGGAGGCCGCCTTCCATACATGTGACCTTAAAAGACTCGCAATAGTCGTGGCACACCGCGCCACGAAGATTTAGACGGTAAATCCTACATACCAGCGAGATAATACAGTGTTTTCCAGCGTTGGTGGACTTGGGTGAGAGGTGCACATGGAAGCTGTCTTTGGGGCAAACGTTTGGCTGGACCAGATCATGTACACATGTACACATGTGCATGTGCATGTAGATGTACACATGCAGGCTACATATACATGTGCATTCGAAATGAAGGATAAATAAACTGTTTATCAGGTGAAAGTTGGCCTGAAGGTTGATTTGTCTTGGTATACCAATAACTCAACACATGCACATGTCAAATATACTCTCTCTCTCTCTCTCTCTCTCTCTCTCTCTCTCTCTCTCTCTCTCTCTCTCTCTCTCTCTCTCTCTCTCTCTCTCTCTCTTTCTCGAATAGTGAGTGATTTGATGTGAGTGTGCATTGTGAAGCATCTATCAGTGAAATGTTCCTTCAGTGTTTGTTCCTTGCCATGCAATGAACGAGAGGAAGCAATCTTTTTACCATAATTTCTCCTGGAAACGCCTGGTGTATTTCTTTCAATATTGCAGCTTTTTGGCATTAACACCATTAATAAAGGGTCTGCATGACATTTTGACAAAACTATGATATGGTTTACAAAAGTCAAACCATCAGTTCTCTTTAGCTTTCCTCTAGTGATGCAAAAGAGAGCGGCAATTTCCCATTATTAACACGGGAGAGCGACGCCTATTAATGTTTTGCGTGTAAAAGCGTTTAGTTAGTAATTAGGTGAGAACGATAATTAATGGGCTGAAGCATGATGAAAAATAAGAGAGATAAAGATAGAGAGGAAAGACATGGCTTTTAAATGGAGTAGACCTGATAGATGTTTTTAAGTGATACGGAGGTTATAACAAAGCTAACCTAACCACATTTCTGTTCACCTATCTATCTATCTATCTATCTATCTATCAGTCTATCTACTTACTTACCATCCTATCTATTTGTTTATTCATTTATTTACCTATCTATCTATCTTATCCATCTATCCATCTATATCTTTCTGTCTGTTTATCTATCTATCACTTTTTTCCATCATTTTCTCTATTCCTTATCTTAACTTTCATAACACTCATCTTCCTACTTCCAGTCCGCCTTCCTTGTCTGTCTCTCTGTCCACCTGTCTGTCTGTCCGTTTGTGTGTCTTTCTGTCTGTTTTTCCTTGTCGTGATCTCATTAGTATACGAAAATTCCTCAGACAGTTTCTGGTTTCATCCTTATCATCACTCTATTATCTCTCTCTCTCTCTCTCTCTCTCTCTCTCTCTCTCTCTCTCTCTCTCTCTCTCTCTCTCTCTCTCTCTCTCTCATTCCCTCCCCGTGACACATATGGAGAAGCTTATAAGGACACTACCAGTAACGTCCGCCGCCCTGGCCTGGTCTGGTCTCGGTTCTCCTTTCACATTTTCCCGATAGATGTCAGTTTTCCGTGTCCCTCCTTGCATCTCCAATAGTTTAGCCCAATATTCCCACGGCCACCTGCATGTTGTTCCCAGATTTCGTTACGGGAGCTTCTATGAAATTCCTGTAATAATATCGAGTTATCTATTTTCTATATCCGTACGTACACGCTACACATCTTCATGACGACGAGGGAGGGAGGGTAATGGATTGGGGGGACGGGAGGAGGGTGCGGGTGGGAGGGAAGGAGGGAGGGCCAGAGGAGGGAGAGTAAGAGAGAAAACGAGGGAGGATGGAGCTAGAGAGAGAGGAGAAAGGAAAGGAATGATCGAGAGGCGGGAGGGGAAGGATGTGGAGAGAGAAAGGATCGAGGAA
>NC_059268.1:1372925-1422925 GCF_017591435.1 Portunus trituberculatus
TATAAAGGAAAGAGAATAGTTGTGTTTATTTGACAGGAAGATTATTTATGGTGGGAAAGCTTGTGAGATAGTTGAGTGTGAGGGAGAAGGTTAGTGTAGTGCAAGGGAAGGGATAGGTGTGTGGCAGTTGTCTTGTATTTAGTTGATAGGGACAATAACTGACGTGTCTCCTAAAGGAAGCTTGCTGATAGGAAAGCGTTGGAGGTACCTGAGAGTGAGGGAGGTTAGTCTAGTGCAAGGGAGGGAATAGGAGTGTGGCAGGTTGTGGTTAGTTCGTAAGGTGCAATAGTTTATGTTACTCTTAAGGGAAGGTTGCTGAGGGGAAAGTCATACACGGTGTACTGGTGTTCTGAAGGGTCGTTTTGCCTTTGAGTCTTTGTCAATATTTCTCTTCCTTTCGTTTAGTATCCATGTAGGTTTGTCAGATGCGCACATCATAAGTGAAATATGAAAAATATAAGAAACAAGAAATGAAGATATATGGAAGTATGCTAGTTCGCCAGTATGCGGTGTGTAACCGTATCCAGCCATAAAAGAGAGTAGGAGGGCAGGAGGGTCAAAGGAAACATTTAATGACCCAGGCCGTTTGGCCCAGGGCAGCCCGGGCAGATGTGTCGCCCAGGTCATGTAAACATCCAGTGGTAGTGTTGTCGTCTTGGATGTTGTTCGTACCACACGTGGAGTTCATTTGAGCTTGT
The DNA here is from genome assembly GCF_017591435.1 of Portunus trituberculatus. Classification (NCBI taxonomy): domain Eukaryota; kingdom Metazoa; phylum Arthropoda; class Malacostraca; order Decapoda; family Portunidae; genus Portunus; species Portunus trituberculatus. The sequence continues at coordinate 1,373,624 of NC_059268.1, forward strand.
ACTTGATTGGTGAATGGTACATTCTGAGGGGCGTGTTGTGTGGGTCAAGACACGCCCCATAAGTTCCTGAAGGAAATTGTAGAGGATTTAAGGCAGAGAGAGAGTAGAGAGGAAGCAGAGAGGACAACCTCGGATCTAAGCGGGCCACCCTCGGCTGCATAGCTGAGGGCGGCGTTTTGTACTTCATAGATAACCAGTAAGTGGAGCTTATAAGTTGCAATGCAGTCTTTTGAGGTAAATTAGAATGGAGGAAGAAACATGATAGGAGGTTTAGGTATTATGTGGTATTAGTTTATTATGGTTTGTGTTTGTACTTTGGTTCATAATGACGTCGTTATATACTTGCGTTTTCATCTATGAGTAAGGGAATTTGTATACGGCTACCTACGTATGTGCATGTGTGTTGCTCTGACGAATAAGTTACATAACATATTTACTAGTGTGTAATTGTGTACGAAGTTAACGTGGTTCCAGGTATGGGTACCAAGAGAAAGAGATTACTTGAGGGAAGTCACTTGTGTGGAGATATCAATATTTGTCATTATATTTCGGTAGGGTTACATTGTCATTTTGTTGAACGGAGTCTGGTAATTATATGTGTATGGTAATATATTTGGTGGTACGTCATGTGGTTGCTTGCATTCATGTACCAAGTAAAGGTCATCCTTATATACGGGTAGCTGGGAAAAAGGGGTAATATTGTACGTACTACGTATGAGATTTACGGAGAAATAAAGCACCGTGTTCAGATGTTGTAATACGTTATGAAGATATAGTGGATGATGTTGAAATGAAATCCGGTTTGATGCGAGAATATTTACGAGATTAATGCAATTCTTAAGGATGTTTGTAAGAGAAATTGTAGTAATTGCAGTGGAGAAGGCAACAGAAAGAGTTGTGATTGTTACTTGTCGGCGCCATATCGAACACCTTATGTATAGATATTAGTTTTGTTAATTAAAGATAGAAAAAACCTTTGACTATTTATAGTCAGTAGCTAGACAATTTGTGCAACGTCGTGCAACAGCTCGGATCACGACATGGTGGCAGCGGTGGGATATAAATGTTGCACAAATTGTTGCATTGCAAAAAAAAAAAAATATATATATATATATATATATATATATATATATATATATATATATATATATATATATATATATATATATATATATATATATATATTGCCAAATGTTGCAAAGTGTAATCTTGGAATTGGCGCAAGGGACAGTCATATTGATGGAAGATTAAAGTAAATTGGTTGAAAGTGCACGAAGTAGCTGTTGTCAATATCAGAAGTGGCATGGTTATTATAATATGAATGCATATCATTATCACTATTTTGTCTGAAGCTGAGTCGCCCGTGACGATCATAAGGTTTGTGTAAAATCCGTAGATTGTATTTAGTAATTAATTTCGATATTCATTAAAGATCATGTTGCGTGTAAGAGGTTATTCTTTCAAGTGGATGCTTTAAGGTTATATTTTGATTAGACGATATCTGAGTAATATGTTGTACGGTTACCTGTCGCTTGTTTCACCTAAGCCTTTACAAATCAAGGGGTAAACGAGGAGTCTTATTAGTGGGAGAGAAATGCGACAAAATATGAGATATAAAGAGTTTTGAATAAATTATTTAAGGTTCGTCTACATTATAATATGTGTATCATAAAGTAGTCAATGGAGTAACGATAACTGAGTGTCAAGGGCATAAATATTACGGATATGCGGCAAAATTCACAAAGGTAGACGAATTTGTTGTCGTTATGTGAAGGAAACTTATCATATATAAGAGACGTGACATATAAGGGTAATTTTTTTTCACACGAGTGTCGACTGTCAGAGGAAAATAGCAAGGGGTGTAAGCATATATTGTGGTTTATAGCAGGAAAATATGAAGTACTGTGTAAGACGATTTTAATTGCCCCATAGTGATAGAGACGAATAAAAAAATGTGTAAATTGTATCATGTTTGGGAGTTCGTCGGATTATAGATGAAAGAATATTGAAGGTTCTGATGAAGGATATGGAACAAAAGTGAGTGTCAAGTAAAAGAGGGATATTGTGTGTAGTTGATGCAAGGGAATTTTTCCGTGAGAATAGTATATGAGGAAGAAGATATAGTGTGAGGGAATAATAGAGACACAGTAGAAATATGATTGAGATATACATCACTGCGGTTAAGGTTTGAGGCAAATATCAATATCAGAAGTATAGAAAATAAAGAAGAAATATGACTGATATATGAGGTAAGTATTAAAATGGGATATCTATGTAAAAAGTTAATAGAGGACATAACTGGAGAGTGTTAATATTGAAGAGAATCAAGAGCAGAGAAAGACATTTTGTTGTTACATATTGATCATACGTGTATTGTGAGTCTCTTGGGTTAATGAAAGGTAAATGAAAATATTTAAGGAGAAAAGGAAACGGTGAGTTGCGGGTCAATTTTATGAAATGATGGCAGGATATAAAGATGAATTAATATATACATATAATATGTCGAGTTGAGGATGCTACCACGTGCTGGGTAGTAGTTGAGTTGAGTAGGTAACACTGTTGTAACAGTGCTAGTTCATGCAATTGAAGGTTGCTGGCTAGATCCTAGTTCACCTTACAGTTTCTTTTCTCACCACCTTAAGGTTACTTGTCTCCCCTCATGTCTTTTCTCTCTCAGTGGGTTAATTGAATATAAAGTAGTGGAGTTTTTAAGCGATAAGGTGAGAAAAGAAGCAAAATATATGTTAAATGTTCAAGTACATGTGTAAGGCAAGGCCAACCTTCAATTGTTCACTTCAGAAGACGATTGTTGTTGTAAAGTCATGTTGGATAACATCATATTAGTGCCCGAAGTTATAAGTACAAGAAATTATATGTGAATTGTAGTATATGTAGCTACTTGGTTAAGGCGTTAGTCAGTTCATAAAGCCGATATGAATAACATCAGTAAAAGCAAGAATAAGAAGTAAATTAATGTCATTATGATACTATTGTGGCTGTTATAGAGACGATATGTATAACATCAGTAAATGCAAGTATAAGACGTAATTTACAGTGTTCTGATGTGGTTATAAGAATTGAGAACAACTAGGTTGAAATATAAAAAGAGTGCTTTCGAGATGTTATACATATTAGCAAATATGCAAATATAAGTATCTACGGAAGGGCAGTAAGTTGGGCGAATGTTATTGACATTGATATGATATCATTGAGTCAGTAATATCGTTGAATGTGAGGTTTGATATTCGGCAACATGAGGTATATTTATGACATGAAGAATATAATAAGGGGGTTGCAATATTGTGTGAGAGGAATGTTTAAAAAGGAAAATATTGGGAGGAATTAGATACATATCTATATTGCGTGAGGGAATAGGTGTGAGGAGAATATATATCTAGGAAGAAAGGGATGAAGATGGATATTTGGATTAGAAAATATATATTGATATTTGTTAAGAGGTAATTAATAATGAGTTGAGGAACATACATATCATGGAAAACAATGTGAGGATTGAGTCAAGGAAAATATAAATCTAGGAAGAAAACGAAGTGGGATAGATATATAGGTTAGAAAAAAAAAAACTTAATATTTGTTATAAGGTAATTCATATTGAGTGAGGAAAATATATATCAAGGTAAATAATATGAGGACTGAGTCAGAATTCATATGTCAGGAAGGAAAACATATAATATTGCATTGATAATTATTAACAAGACCATCATAGATCAGCTTGACATATGAAAAGGAATTAAAATTCATGAGGTTAAGATCTTATATAGATAGACGTAAAATCGATATTGCAGAGCCATAAGGATGTCATTCCCTTAACTACACTAATAATGTTAACATCAGAGTAAACATGATAGTAAATATGATATATATGTGTAGTAAGGAAACGAGTGTAAGCATGAAGGTTGATATAGAGTGAGGTAAGAACGGAGTAAGCACATGATATTAAGACATTAAAGTTGCGAATTATAATGTGAAGAAAGACGCGTCAAACATATAATTCCTTGTGTGTACATTGAATCTTGTGCCTAGCAACACTTGAACACTTCGTGCCAACCTAGGGGCATAAGGCGTGTACAAGTGGTTGTGATCAACTAGGTGACAAGTTGTTTCTCTCTGGCCGGAAGTAAATATTAATATACATTATGTGAATGCCGGTCTGGGGATTGCCGATTCAGAAGAGTGGGGGACGCCCTGAAAGCTTCGTTTCGACAGTACCCGGCATGGTAGTGTTGAGTGATACACAAGGATATTAGTGGGCTCACTAGTGAATATGTTGAGTAAAGATATCTATCCATGGATTGGTTTTAACATGTGCATACTCGAGTCAAAATTAATACATCAAGAGTAGTCTGACTTATGAATATAGATGAGAGGATGTGAGGTAAATATGAGATATGAAGGCAAATAGTAAATACCAAAGTAAATATATGAATATATGGTCATGGGATGTGGATTCTGGAAAGGTTACGATGAGGTAAATATGAGATAGTGAGACGAGGATATTCATTATATTAGAAAAGTTGCTGTGAGGTTATTGAGTATATTAGAAAAGTTTGCTGTGAGGATATTGAGTATATTAGGAAAGTTTGCTGTGAGGATATTGAGTGTATTATAAGAGTTTGCTGTGAGGATATTGAGTATATTAGGAAAGTTTGCTGTGAGGATATTGATTATATTAGAAGAGTTTGTGGTGAAGATCTTGATTATATTAGAAAAGTTTGCGGTGAGGATATTGAGTATATTAGAAGAGTTTGCGGTGAAGATATTGAGTATATTAGAAAAGTTTGCGGCGAGGATATTGAGTATATTAGAAGAGTTTGCGGTGAAGATATTGAGTATATTAGAAAAGTTTGCGGCGAGGATATTGAGTATATTAGAAGAGTTTGCGGTGAAGATATTGAGTATATTAGAAAATTTTGCGGTGAAGATATTGAGTATATTAGAAAAGCTTGCGGTGAAGATATTGAGTATATTAGAAAAGGTTGCGGTGAGGATATAGGAAAAGGTGCATATGCATATATACGTCTGTGTAGGTCATGACTGTATTGGGCAAATATTATTATTGAGATAGCAACTTGATAAAATAAGATGAAGATATAGTGAACAAATGCAAAGGTAAAGTGGTTATACATGTTCCGAAGGCAGAAAACTGGCGACAGTGATATTGATATTAGATTAATATGCAGGCATTTGAAGGTTTCTTGTTGATAAGGACGAAGATATATGACTAACATGGAAGTTAAGGTGTCTCTATATAATTTGGAGGGATATATGGCGATCTGGAAGATTTTATAGAGATTAGGATAAATGTATAGTAATGAGTGTTCATGAGTGCCTTTATCTGTGATTTTGACGGTATATGTGAAATAAGGGGTATATCTATGGGATTGAAAATAGATACAATGTGGGATGTCGTACTTAACCCAACACAGGACATTTGGTTACAAGTCTGAGTTGAGCTATCGTGATATCGTAGGAAATCATCAGTGGTTTCAGTAGCTTTCACTTGATTATATAACATTTTAAAGAAAGATTTAAAGTTAATGCAAGGATTGTAAAGGTAAACAGTTAACGACGATAATGAGGAAAGAAGAGTTATTGATGAGGTATCAAGCGAAAAATATATAGAAGGACATTACTCCCCATCTTATCGTTAGCTATATGGTAAGGCTTGAAGGTGAAACAAGACGAAAATATATTAAAGAAATACGATATGGATGTTGACTATCAAGAGATTAAGATGGACATTATATAATATGATGTAGTTAGGAAAACACTGATATGAAAGGAGCACAAGTTGAAACTAAATAATGAAGTAAATATTAATGTTTAACCTGTGGAATACATGGTGTGGTTCTTGTCTGTGTGCTGGTGATGATACAGAACGGTAATGGTTGAGTGTTTTAACAGCAAGCTAATATATTTTTTTTGTATTTTGATATTCGAGTATAGTGCGTATATTACATATAAAGATAGATATCGTGACTTAAGGTGAGAAATAACAGCGTATTCGTTACACGGCAACTCAGAATCAGATTTATTTCTTGGTGTGGTAACATTTTCACAAGTGATGGATTTTCCAGTGTTTCAAGTGCTTATATCAACATATTACGTGGATCTGAGAGCAGCTATTTCTTATTGCAAGATTAATGCAATCTATATATCAGTACTTCTGAATCCATTGCGTCAGTTCATTTTCGACATCGTGATATTGTGCATGCTTACGGGATGTAATAATTTTTCTTGTGTTTTCTGTTATTTTGTATGAGACGTCACCCTTATCTGAGATAATGAGATAGTAATTCCTCCATATTTATGTATACACTTAGAAGTTTCACCATGTAATATGCTTTTAATAGTGATGTATTATGACTGCATTGCATACTTGAGTTCCAACTTACTTCTATTGAGAAATTCTGACGACACCTGAACGATGTCTACAGATGCTCTCCCTTGATTGTTTCTGTATCTTGTAAGATGTTGATATATATCCTCTGAATAATATTGATATAATTTGGGATAATGAGCTGATTTCTTTTTACAATCTATGATATAATATACACTCCTCCTAGTTATGGACATATATATGCATAATATTATGATAAAATGTCATATTTTCTCTGAATAACATAGGTATGATTTGAGATTGTGAGTTGATTTTATATGATTAATGCTGTATTTATACTACCTAATGATATATTTTCCTCCTAGTTATAGACATATATTTATATCAAAGTAACGAGTATCAACTGCATTGCCATATCTTTTCCATTACCTTGCTTTGTGTGTTGACATATCTTTTCCACTACTGGTCAATATCATGCTCTCCCTGACCATATATATATATAGTTAATTATTCTCTCTCTGCAAAGCCCTTTTTGTGAATATTGAGGTGCAGACGCATTTTTCTAATATATGCCTTCTTAGCAGAAAGTATTGGACCCATTGCCCTACATTCCTACGTATATAACATAGCTGGCTGGAGACTTGGATGCTGGCTAGAGGACAGGGTCTGGCGGGTGCTAACATGCTTCATGGGTGTGGGAAAGTACCGCTATCAGGTGCGCGGTCGCCCAAGCCCTCATCCTTCCTACGGGAGGCATGCACCCTGCCCACCACCCACCCTTCCCTACATTGCATGCGCGGGACGCGCATTCTGAGGGGGGATGTTTGTCAGATGCGCACATCATAAGTGAAATATGAAAAATATAAGAAACAAGAAATGAAGATATATGGAAGTATGCTAGTTCGCCAGTATGCGGTGTGTAACCGTATCCAGCCATAAAGAGAGTAGGAGGGGCAGGAGGGTCAAAGGGAAACATTTAATGACCCAGGCCGTTTGGCCCAGGGCAGCCCGGGCAGATGTGTCGCCCAGGTCATGTAAACATCCAGTGGTAGTGTTGTCGTCTTGGATGTTGTTCGTACCACACGTGGAGTTCATTTGAGCTTGTACTTGATTGGTGAATGGTACATTCTGAGGGGCGTGTTGTGTGGGTCAAGACACGCCCCATAAGTTCCTGAAGGAAATTGTAGAGGATTTAAGGCAGAGAGAGAGAGAGGAAGCAGAGAGGACAACCGCGGTTCTAAGCGGGCCACCCTCGGCTGCATAGCTGAGGGCGGCGTTTTGTACTTCATAGATAACCAGTAAGTGGAGCTTATAAGTTGCAATGCAGTCTTTTGAGGTAAATTAGAATGGAGGAAGAAACATGATAGGAGGTTTAGGTATTATGTGGTATTAGTTTATTATGGTTTATGTGTTTGTACTTTGGTTCATAATGACGTCGTTATATACTTGCGTTTTCATCTATGAGTAAGGGAATTTGTATACGGCTACCTACGTATGTGCATGTGTGTTGCTCTGACGAATAAGTTACATAACATATTTACTAGTGTGTAATTGTGTACGAAGTTAACGTGGTTCCAGGTATGGGTACCAAGAGAAAGAGATTAAGTACCTCCAGGAGAGGTACTTACGGGGATGTAGGCAGTGCTGCAGACTGAGTGATTCCCCGTGTCCTCTCTTCCCGGTTCCCTTTGTGGTCTCATTTATACAATTGAGCAGCTACAGCCTGCCCTCTAAAGACAACTTCTACTACTTCCTACACTACACTACAACACCTTACACTTTTACACTCTCTTCAAATCAAAATTTAATAATGGCTTCACCACGCCCTGCCTCGGAGTCCCCTCTGGGAGGGACCATAAATGTCCCCAGGTCGGACTGCCCTCTGCTGTCGACCTTGGGTGTCTTGACACTTCATCTAATACTTTCACTATCAATTTCTGCAACATTCGTGGCCTTCGTTCTAATTTTCAATCTGTGGAACACCACCTCTCCTCTACTAAACCTCATCTTCTCTTCCTAACCGAAACACAGTTGTCTGTGACTACTGACAGCAGCCCTTTTCTGTTCCCTCCTACTTGCTCTATCCTCATTTTCAATCCAAAGCTGGATGTTGCGCATACGTGCGTAACGACACCACTTGCTCTCGTGCCCACAATCTTGAATCTTCAGAATTTTCTACCATCTGGCTAAGACTTCAATGTCACTCTCTAACTAAATTCATCTGTGCTGTATACCTCTCACCTAATTCCTCTGACTATGTAAAATTCTTTGACTATTTGACTTCCAAGGTGGAGCACATCTTATCTCACTTTCCTTTTGCTGAGATCTCCATTTTAGGGATTTCAATGTTCACCACCAGCTTTGGCTTTCATCTTCTTTCACTGACCAACCTGGTGAACAAACCTTCAACTTTGCTATCCTTCATGACCTAGAGCAGCTAGTGAAGTTCCCTACCCGTATTCCTGACCGCCTTGGAGACACGCCCAACATTCTTGATCTTTTCCTAACCTCCAACCCTTCTGCTTACTCTGTTAAACTTTCCTCTCCGTTGGGCTCCTCCGACCACAATCTAATTTCCGTTACCAGTTCTATCACTCCAGTGCAGCCTCAGGACCCGCCTAAGCGGAGGTGCTTCTGGCATTTTAACTCTGCTAAGTGGGAGGAACTAAGGCAGTACTATTCTGATTTCCTTGGGATGATTATTGTTTTCATGTCAGAGATCCTTCTCTTTGTGCCGAGCGCATAACAGAGGTGATTATCTCTGGCATGGAGCTATACATTCCTCATACTTTCTCTAACCCTAAAGCTAAAAAGCCTTGGTTTAACTCTGCTTGTTCTCGTGCTGTCAATGATAGAGAGGCGGCTCACAAACGGTTCCGTAGCCATCCAACTGCTGAAACTCATGCCCTATATATTTCTGCCCGTAATCATGCCAAATCTATTCTCCAACTTACTAAAACTCTTTCATCAATAGAAAATGTCAAAGTCTTTCCAATTCTAACTCCTCTCGAGATTTCTGGCATCTAGCCAATAATATCTCTAACAACTTTACTTCTTCGTCTTTCCCTCCTTTACTTCATCCAGATGGCTCTACAGCTGTCTCTTCTTTTCTAAAGCTGAACTCTTCGCTCAAACCTTTGCTACCAACTCAACTTTGGATGATTCTGGGCATATTCCTCCTACTCCTCCACCCTCTGACTACTTCATCCCTAAAATTAAAATTCTTTATAAAGACGTTTTCCTGGCCCTCTCTGGCCTTGATTCTCGGAAGGCTTACGGTCCGGATGGAGTCCCTCCTGTTGTTCTCAAAAACTGTGCTTCCGAACTCGCTCACTGCCTGGTCAAACTCTTTCATCTGTGTCTCTCTACTTCTATTTATCCTTCTTGCTGGAAGTTTGCTCACATTCAACCTGTCCCTAAAAAGGTGACCACTCCAATCCTTCTAACTACCGCCCTATAGCTTTGATTTCCTGCCTTTCTAAAGCCTTTGAGTCTATCCTTAATAGGAAGATAATGAGGCATCTATCAGCTCACAACCTTCTCTCTGATTGCCAGTATGGTTTCCGTAAAGGCAGATCTACTGGTGATCTTCTTACTTTCCTAACTGAATCTTGGTCATCCTCTTTTAGGGACTTCGGTGAAACCTTTGCTGTCGGCCTTGACATATCGAAAGCCTTCGATAGAGTCTGGCACAAATCTTTAATTTCTAAACTACCCTCCTACGGATTCTATCCTTCTCTCTGTACCTTCATCTCCAGTTTCCTTTCCGATCGTTCTATTGCTGCTGTAGTAGACGGTCACTGTTCTTCCCTAAAACTATCAACAGTGGTGTTCCACAGGGTTCTGTCCTATCACCCACTCTCTTTCTATTATTCATCAATGATCTCCTAAATCTGACTCAATGCCCTATCCACTCCTATGCTGATGATACCACCTGCATTATTCAACAGCGTTCAACAGACGCCCAACCCAACAACAATTAAATGACTCAAGGCGAGATGCTATAGGACGCCTAACTTCTGATCTTTCACTTGTTTCTGATTGGGGCAGAGAAAACCTGGTTTTGTTCAATGCCTCAAAAACTCAATTTCTACAACTATCTACTCGACATAACCTTCCAGACAACTATCCTCTCTTCTTCAATAACACTCAACTTCCCTCTCCTCTACATTAAACACACTCGGTCTATCCTTCACTAAAAATCTAAACTGGAAATTTCACATCTCTACTCTTGCTAAATCAGCTTCCAAGAAGTTAGGTGTCCTATGGCGTCTTCGTCCATTTTCTCTCCCTCCCAGCTGCTTGCTCTGTACAAGGGCCTTATCCGCCCGTGTATGGAGTATGGCTCTCATGTCTGGGGGATCCACACACAGCTTTACTAAACAAGGTGGAATCTAAAGCTTTTCGTCTTATCAACTCTTCTCCTCTAACTGACTGTCTTGATTCTTTAAGTCACCGCCGCAATGTTGCATCTTTATCTGTCTTCTACCGCTGTTTTCATGCTGTCTGCTCTTCTGAACTTGCTAACTGCATGCCTTCCCCCTCCTGCGGCCTCGCTGCACAAGACTCTCTACTTCTTCTCATCCCTATTCTGTCCATCTTCCTAATGCAAGAGTTAACCAGTATCTTCACTCCTTCATTCCCTACACTGGTAACTTTTCCGTGGCCATCAACGAGCACCACTACACCAGCTTTTGTCCAGTCACAGTGAAGGAAAGGAGTTTGTGTCTGTGTGTGTCCGGCTTTCGATCTTATTCTTCTCTTCGCGTTCCATGTTTCTCTTCCTCTAGCTCTTGTTTGCCTGCGTGGTTTTGTGTCATTTCCTTTGCCGTCACCGGGAACCACTGCACTTCACACTACCTGTTTTATCGCACCTTCTTTTGTCCAGACACAGTGAAGTAAAGCAGTTTGTGTATTTGCGTGGGCGGCTCTCCTTTCCATATCCCTCTTCCTTCAGCTTTTGTTTTCCTGTGTGGTATAGTGTCTTTCTCTTCGCCATCACTGTTAGCCACTGCACTTCACACTACCTGTCTTAACACACCTGCTTTTGTCCAGTCACAATGAAGGAATGAAGTTCAGTGTTCTTAAGGCAATGGACACCGCGCGACCTTCTTTACCGCATGCGTTCGTTCCAAATCAGTAGTGAAGAATCGGACTCTTTTGTACTTAATTGAGACGTGTTGACAATGGACATAACACTTATTGCATTTAGTTGTCTTGTGAATAGTGAAGGACACGATCTTTGTCTTCTGCGCATGCGCAGAAGACGCAACTAAACACTTTGTCACGGGCCACACTTTGGCATGTGACACCGGCACACGCCTATCCCACCCTGCTTAAGAAAAGTTAAGGCAGTTACAGTGCGCGGAGCTGATGAGGGTGTGGGCGCCGGGCGGAGCTTAAACGCTTTACACGCAAAACATTAATAGGCCTCGCTCTCCCGTGTTAATAATGGGAAATTGCCACTCTCTTTTGCATCACTAGAGGAAAGCTAAGGAGAACTGATGGTTTGACTTTTGTAAACCATATTATAGTTTTGTCAAAATGTCATGCAGACCCTTTATTAATGGTGTTAATGCCAAAAAGCTGCAATATTGAAAGAAAATACACCAGGCATTTCCAGGAGAAATGATGGTAAAAAGATTGCTTCCTCTCGTTCATTGCATGGCAAGGAACAAACACTGAAGGAACATTTCACTGATAGATGCTTCACAATGCACACTCACATCAAATCACTCACCATTCGAGAGAGAAAGAGAGAGAGAGAGAGAGAGAGAGAGAGAGAGAGAGAGAGAGAGAGAGAGAGAGAGAGAGAGAGAGAGAGAGTATATATTTTGACATGTGCATGTGTTGAGTTATTGGTATACCAAGACAAATCAACCTTCAGGCCAACTTTCACCTGATAAACAGTTTATTTATCCTTCATTTCGAATGCACATGTATATGTAGCCTGCATGTGTACATCTACATGCACATGCACATGTGTACATGTGTACATGATCTGGTCCAGCCAAACGTTTGCCCCAAAGACAGCTTCCATGTGCACCTCTCACCCAAGTCCACCAACGCTGGAAAACACTGTATTATCTCGCTGGTATGTAGGATTTACCGTCTAAATCTTCGTGGCGCGGTGTGCCACGACTATTGCGAGTCTTTTAAGGTCACATGTATGGAAGGCGGCCTCCAAACATGGACATAACAATGAAAATAACTCGGGCGTTTCCATGTGTTGTCAATGGGCGGCTGGTAAATGGTAAGTGGGGTCATTAGAGGGGCAGCAGCGGTACACTAGCGCGTCCCATTCACTTTGGTGACGTCACGCCGCCTTCTCTTGTTCAACCTCCTTGGTTGAAATATATAAAGAAAGGTGACTTGATGCAATGAATTGTAAAGGTGTACTGCTTGGAAGGTACCGCCACCCCACCTCCCACGAGTCACCTCACCAAACTACAATGTTGTGTTATTATTGTTATTATTATTATTATCATTATTTTTATTATTATCATTATTATTATTATTAATATTATTATTATTATCATTATTATTATTTCTAGTACTATTATTATTATCATTATTATTATTATTATTATTATTATTATTATTATTATTATTATTATTATTATTATTATTATTATTATTATTATTATTATTATTATTATTATCATTATTATTACTATTATCATTATTATTTATACTATTATTATTCTTTTTTAATTTTTTATATATATTTTTTTCTAATATTTTTATGCAAGAGGGAAAGGTGACAAGGACAACAAAATGTTAGATAAGAAAAATGGACACTGGACTTACAGGTCCCTAAAAGGTCCGAAAGAGTCATCCAAAAGCCAGGGACAAATGTGTTGACATCTTTCTCTTAAAAGAAGAGTGAAGTGGTAGGAAGATGGAAATACAGAAGCAGGCAGGGAGTTCCACAGTTACCAGTGAAAGGAATGAGTGAATGAGAATACTGGTTAACTGTTGTATTAGAGCAGCGTGTCTCAACCGTTTTACTCTTCACTAACCCTTAAAATAAATGACATGTCTCAAGGAACCCCTGCGCAAAAGCAAAATTATATACCATATTGAATTTCTCGTTTTATTTTCGTTCTATTTCACGTGACAAATATCATTATATAAATTTTTGAATAAGTAATTTAAGGAAAAATAATGTATTATAATATTACAATACCCAATAATATATTGTGCGTGTTTAGTTATATTACGTATATGAAATTATAGATTAAAAGTCAAAAGTGCATTAGCTTATCTCACTTGTTCTTGCCGAACCCTTCGGAACCTTTTGCGGAACCTTAGGATTATGGGGAACCCCGGTTGAGAAACCCTGTATTAGAGGGTTGGACAGAATAGGGATGAGAGGAAGAAGAAAGCCTTGTGCAGCGAGGGTGGGGGAGGAGAGGGGAGGGGAGGCATGCAGTAAGCAAGATCAGTAAATCGGTTAGCATGAAAATAGCGATAAAAGATAGAAAGAGATGCAACATTTCGGCGGTGGGAAAGAGGCTGAAGACAGTCAGTCAGAGGAGGGAGTTGATGGGACGAAAAGCTTTTGATTCCACCCTATCTAATAAAGCTGTATGAGTGGAACCCCAAAAATATGCGAGAAGAGTACTCCATACAAGGACGGATAAGGCCCTTGTACAGAGTTAGCAGTTGGATGAGCGAGAAAAACTGGAGGAGACGCCGCTGAACGACTAACTTATTTTATTATTATTATTATTATTATTATTATTATTATTATTATTATTATTATTATTATTATTGTTATTATTATTATTATTACTGTGAAGGGGGCATGACACTGGCCTATGATACGCGGAAGGAGGCACATCCGCTCCAGATAGGCGGAACTTTTCCCAGATTAGATTAGCGGATGGATTAGATGGATCATATATATTCCGGTTCTCCGTATGTTGTCCCAATGCAAAAATAAACATAAGATATGTAATAAAACTTCATCATTCAAACTAAAAAAACGGCCCTAAACTTTTTATATTGGAATATTAAATAATATTTCCTCAATGTAGAAAGATGAAATGTCTGTATATCATGTCGAGAGAGAGAGAGAGAGAGAGAGAGAGAGAGAGAGAGAGAGAGAGAGAGAGAGAGAGAGAGAGAGAGAGAGCAAAACTTCGCGAACTTTACATTTGGCGCCACTCCCTCACTCACTAAGTTAAGCATCACTCCATGCCAAAGCCACGCCCACTACGCCCATGACAGTCACGCCCCCTTGTTCCCGATTGTCAAGGTACAGGCGTCGTGGTAGTCGAAAATAGTCGCGAATGTTTTCATCCGCGAATACTGCGACCACGTGGTTTTTAAAGGAATTTGTTTACATCTGGCGCGGAGGGAGGAGCTTAGGATGACGTCATGGGACATCCCTGCTTGCTGGTTGGCTCACACCCCTGCCCTTCTCCCCCACCACCACCACCACAATACTAAAATACTACTACTACTACTACTACTACTACTACTACTACTACTACTACTACTACTACTACTACTACTACTACTACTACTACTACTACTACTACTACTACTACTACTACTACTACTACTACTACTACTACTACTACTACTACTACTACTACTACTACTACTACTACTACTACTACTACTACTACTACTACTACTACTACTACTACTACTACTACTACTACTACTACTACTACTACTACTACTACTACTACTACTACGACTACTACTACTACTAACTAACTACTACTACACTACTACTACTGCTGGTGCTACTATACATACACACAGTAGTAAGCACACACACACACACACACACACACACACACACACACACACACACACACACACACACAACACTAACTAGTGTAATATGCAAGATGTGTGAAAGAATAATAAAGAAACAATGGATCGAGTTCGTTGAAGACAACAAATGAATATGAAAGAGACAATTTGGTTTTAGAAAAAGACGGTCTTGTGTAACTAATTTATTGAGTTTCTATTCTAGAATAGTTGATAGAGTATGAGAGAGAGGGATGGGCTGACTGTATTTATTTGAATTTAAAAAAGGCGTTTGACAAAGTGCCACATGCACGATTACTATGGAAGTTAGAGGAGAAGGGTGGCTTAAAAGGAAGCACATTGAGATGGATAGAAAATTATTTCAGGGGGAGAGAAATAAGGATGGTAGTTAAAGATATGAAGTCCAAGTGGAGAGCAGAAGAAAGCGGAGTGCCACAGGGGTCAGTATTGGCAACAATACTTTTCCTCATTTATATTAACGACATGCCAGAGAGAGTGAACAACTACATAAATCTGTTTGCAGATGATACGAAACTGTGCAGAGTTATAAAGCAAAAAAAGGATTGTGAAATACTGCAAGAAGACCTAAATAAGATCTGGGAATGGAGTAAAAGTGGAAATGGAATTCAATGTGAACAAAAGCCATGTCATGGAAATGGGAAAGAGTGAAAGACGACCCGTGGGAATCTATAATATGGGAGATGGAGTAGAACTGGAGAAAGTAAAAAGGAAAAAACTTAGGAGTGACGATGGAAGAAAACAATCAACCGGTAACTTTTAGAGAAACATATAATTTGCTGAGGAATATTGGAGCAGCATTTCACTACATGGACAAAGAAATGATGAAGAAATTGATAAGTACTATAATAAGACCCAGATTGGAATATGCAGGAGAAGTGTAGACCCTTATAAAAAAAAAAAACACACATAAGGAAGTTGGAGAGGCTACAAAAAATGGCTACAAGAATGTTTCCAGAATTTGAAAGGATGACATATGAGGAGAGACTAAAGGCTATGGATCTTCCAACCCTGGAACAAAGAAGGGAGAGAGAAGATCTGATACAAGTTTATAAATTGATCAACGGAATGGACCAAGTGGATAATGAGAAACTGATCCTGAGAGAAGAATATGACATTCGAAGCACAAGATCGCATAGTAAAAAGCTGAGAAAAGGAAGATGTCTGAGAGATATAAAAAAATATATAGTTTCCCGCAAAGATGTATTGAGATGTGGAACAGTTTAAATGAAGAAGTAGTGTCTGCAACGAGTGTGGATACTTTTAGAGTAAGATTGGATAAGTGTATATATGGAGACGGGGCAACACGAGCAT
The DNA here is from genome assembly GCF_017591435.1 of Portunus trituberculatus. Classification (NCBI taxonomy): domain Eukaryota; kingdom Metazoa; phylum Arthropoda; class Malacostraca; order Decapoda; family Portunidae; genus Portunus; species Portunus trituberculatus. Next base: position 1,390,107 of record NC_059268.1, read on the forward strand.
AAGGCCCAGGCCCTGTAAAACTACAACTAGGTAAATACAACTAGGTAAATACACACACACACACACACACACACACACACACACACACACACACACACACACACACACACACACACACACACACACACACACACGTCCACGTGTAAGTTAGAATTCCATCACATACCACTTTGAAGTTATGTCATTTGTGGAGTGGTTTGAAGTTAGCTACATGTCACCAAGATACCTACCCAGGTTCTAGGTGGTTGCAACAAAGACGCGCTTGGGTGGTGATATGAGCCCTAATATGCCCATCACTATAAAGAAAATTGCCTGCGCCACTAATGGGTGGAAGCTGAACAGCGCTATAGGCCATAAATTAAACAACAACAAAACAAAAGAATCACAAAGACAGACAGACAGACAAGACCTGCTAACACTGACGGAGGATGGAGACACACGAACAAGAGAAGGAGATGCAAATGTCATGAAAATTCAGTGTCTGAGGAACATTAAGAAGTTCAGTTTTCCACGCAGGACGGACGCTAGTGTAGTGAACCACACTACTACTGCTACTACTACTACTACTACTACTACTACTACTACTACTACTACTACTACTACTACTAGACGGTGTGAGGTCACGGGCCAGGCTGGTCTCAGGTCTATCCGAAGATCGGAAATAATGAGCTCTGAGCTCGTTCCGTAGGGTGACGTCTGGCTGTCTCGTCAGAGACTGCAGCAGATCAAACAGTGAAACACACACACAGAAATGCTGTCTGCTGTCTGACGAAAGCAAAGTTCTCTCTCTCTCTCTCTCTCTCTCTCTCTCTCTCTCTCTCTCTCTCTCTCTCTCTCTCTCTCTCTCTCTCTCTATATATATATATATATATATATATATATATATATATATATATATATATATATATATGTATGTATGTGTGTGACGTCAGATCAGCTGGGTGGAGGAGCTCTCTCTCTGCTATCACTACTATTACTACTATAGCCATCATTACACCACCACCACCACTACCATCATCATCATCATCATTACATCACCACTGCTATCACTACTATTACTACTTTAACCATCATTACACCACCATCACCACCACAACCACCATCATCATCACCATCAGGCAGGTAAACACACCCATCCTCTCTCCTGCCTCTCCCACCCTCACTCCCTCCCTTCCTCGATCCTTTCCTCCCTCCACATCCTTCCCCCACCCGCCTCTCGATCATTCCTTTCCCTCTCTCCCTCTCTCCCTCTAGCTCCATCACTCCCCGCCCCAATTCTCTCTCTTATCCCCTATCCCTCCCTCTAGCCCTCCCTCCCTCCCTCCAACCCGCACCCTCCTCCCGTCCCCCTAATCCATTACCCTCCCTCCCTCGTCGTCATGAAGATGTGTAGCGTGTACATACGGATATAGAAAATAGATAACTCGATATTATTACAGGAGTTTCATAGACGCTCCCGTAACGAAATCTGGGAACAACATGCAGGTGGCCTTGGGAATATTGGGCTAAACTATTGGAGATGCAAGGAGGGACACGGAAAACTGACATCTATCGGGGAAATGTGAAAGGAGAACCGAGACCAGACCAGGCCAGGGCGGCGGACGTTACTGGTAGTGTCCTTATAAGCTTCTCCATATGTGTCACGGGGAGTGAATGAGAGAGAGAGAGAGAGAGAGAGAGAGAGAGAGAGAGAGAGAGAGAGAGAGAGAGAGAGAGAGAGAGAGAGAGAGAGAGAGAGAGAGAAGGATGAAACCAGAAACTGTCTGAGGAATTTTCGTATACTAATGAGATCACGACAAGGAAAAACAGACAGAAAGACACACAGACGGACAGACAGACAGGTGGACAGAGAGACAGACAAGAAGGGCGGACTGGAAGAAGGAAGATGAGTGTTATGAAAGTTAAGATAAGGAATAGAGAAAATGATGGAAAAAAGTGATAGATAGATAAATGGACAGAAAGAGATAGATGGATAAGATGATAGATAGATGTATAAATAAATGAATAAACAAATAGATAGGATGGTAAGTAAATAGATAGAATGATAGATAGATAGATAGATAGATAGATAGGTGAACAGAAATGTGGTTAGGTTAGCTTTGTTATAACCTCCGTATCACTTAAAAACATCTATCAGGTCTACTCCATTTAAAAGCCATGTCTTTCCTCTCTATCTTTATCTCTCTTATTTTTCATCATGCTTGTGCCCATTAATTCTCGTTCTCCCCTAATTACTAACTTTTATCTGGCATACTCAATTTAAAAACCAATTCTTCCCTATCTCTTTTTTTTTTATCTGTTTTTCTATCTATTCATTTATTGACTTTTTTTATATTTATCATATTTGAGTACTTTAATTCTTGTTCTCTCTTATTAACTTCTATCAGGCCTACACTATTTCCAGACCAGTTATTTCCTGTATATATTTCTTAGTTAATTTTTATCATGATTTGAGTCCATCATTTGTTGTCTTATCCTGGTTACTGATCCTGAGAAATATCCTACCGTTATCCCTATCACAACCCCTGCACCACTTAACCCCTTGAGTACCATGACGCGTTCTCATATTCATTCTGCTTACTGTTTGGTGATTCTGTACACCTTTAGAAACTTATGTTGGGGTTTGAAATAGTGAAGACTCCAGCCATTTAGCTTCTGACCTCCATAGACCCTTCTTAATGTATATAAAGTCTTTTAATCATACACAAAACTGAAGGTAAAATTGTGTCCCAGTACTGAAGGGGTTGAAGGCCACTTAAGCTACACTTGTATAAGAAATATAAAGAAAAAAATTATTCTTTCTACAATGACTTAGAAGACAGATAAAGAAGATAGATAGATAGATAGATATTTGGATAAATAGATAGACAGATTGGAAAATAAAAATTTGCATATGTTATCTTTGTTGTAGCCTGTTGTAGACTGCCACATATAAGCCTGATGGTTCCTTGCAGTCTGCCTTATTTTCTTAATTTCATATGTTTTTTTCGTAATGGATACTCTTCATTTCTCGTACGTGTTTTCACAAATTCTTCTTTGTACTGATTCAAATAGACGTAAATCCTTCATTAAAATCCTTTCCTATATGTTCTTTAAATCAATCTTATTTGTACTGATTCTTAAATCCTTCACTTTTAACTCTTGTATCATTTAAAATCTTTTCCTGTACGTTTTTTAAGCCATTCAGTACCAGGATGTGTCTTAATATTTATTCTGCTTACTATTTGATGATTTTATACAGCTTCAGAAACTTGTGTAGTGATTGAAATAGTGAAGACTTTGGCCATGAATCTTCTGACCTCCAAAAACCCTTGCTAGTGTAAATAAAATCTTCTAATGGTACCCAAAACTCGTGGTAAAAATACGTCCCAGTACTGAAGAGGTTAAATAAATCTTTGTGCTAATTCTAATAGACTCTTGTACCACTTAAAATCCTTTTCTCTCTGTACTTTTTAATAATTCTTCTTTTTTACTGAATCAAATAGACGTAAATTTTTCCTCCTTATCCTCTGTGCCACTTAGAAACCTTTGTAAAACTTGGCCGTGATCATAAAGAAGCTCAACCTAATTCTGGCGGGTTGGCAATACTATACCGCGGCGCAGGTGAGGTGGACGTGCTATACGTCATGTCAGGAGAGGTGAATGTGATGGATTAGGCGCGTGATTACCTGTGCTGCTGGGGAAGGGATGCGGAGTGGGGGGAATGTGAGGGGACACGTGGGTCTGTCTCATTCCTCTCATTACTCCTGCCTTGAATCCGTGGATGTAATTTCGCATGACGGACGGCTCAGGGAAAATAAAGGCGTGGGACGTTTCTCGTTTCCTCTCGTGTCTCCGTTTTCTTCGTGCCCTGCCCCCTTTCCCGCCTCTTTGTCAATAGGGGGGACTTGGGAAATCATACTGGCTAGGATGGAAGAATGAATGGTATCAGTATAAGGGAAGGATGGATAGAATAGATGGTATTAGCACGAAGAAAAGTAAGGATGGATGGATTAGTATGAAAGAAGAGAAGGATGGAGAGAATGGATGGTATTAGTATGAAGGATGGAATATAGTGTATGATAGTGTCAGTTTAACCCATTCAGTACAATGACGCGTTTCCATATTCATTGTGCTCAGTATCTGGTGATTTTATATAGCTTCACAAACTTATGTGGGGATTAAAATAGTGAAGACTGTGGCCAGTAATCTTGTGACCTCCATAGACCCTTCCTAATGTCAATGAAATGGTCTAATCGTACACAAATTTCAAGGTGAAAATGTGTCCCAGTATTGAAGGAGTTAAGGGAAGGATAGAAGACTGGATAGTGTTAGTATGAAGAAAGGATGGACTTCATTATTCTTTCCCTGTAATCTTAATTTATTCTTTCTTATTTCATCTCTTCGTGTTCCTCTAGTTTCATTGACTTTAATATTTAGTTTTATTTATTCATCAATTCCTCAATATATGTCAGTCTTTCCTGTGTTGGAAATTAAAAGTATCAAGGTTCCTATAATGTAAACACGTTTTCTATATAGAAAAAATGTTGAAGAAAACGGGTTGGTTATATATATATATATATATATATATATATATATATATATATATATATATATATATATATATATATATATATATATATATATATATATATATATATATATATGAGAGAGAGAGAGATGTGGAGGGGTCACTGCTATAATTCATTTTTTTCCTTAAAAAATAAACTTCGAAACTAAGAAGGGTTTGAAAACACGAAGTAAAATAAATGGATGAATGAGAGAAAGAAAGAAATTACTGTTGAGAATGAAGGAAGGAGATTTAATAAATGAGAATGAAGGAAGGAGATTTAATAAATGAGAATGAAGGAATACAAAGAGTGTGAGAGAAATTGGAGACAGGGCCGAAGCATCGGCACGAGATTCAAACCCACGAAACACACCTTAACAAATATCAAAACACCAATATCAACAAACTCTCATACCCAGGAATGAATACAAGTAAATCATATAAATTATCAACACTTCTTCTTATGCACCAGCAACCACTGGACTAAAAACCGGAAAGAATTAACATTTATAGGTAAAAGGTCGGTTAATCTTGGGCCCTCCAGGACTTCAGAGTCCAGATCGTCTCACAGTTAGTGGTGTCTGGGCAGTGGTGTGGAGAGTGCAGTTTTTTTTTTTTATTTTCCTATTTATACCATGTGGGCTTTTTCACGGGAATTTATGGGCTAAAGGGGATACTTTTTAGGGTACCTCCTATCTCAAAGCCCACCCGCTAGGAAACCGTTGCCCCGAGTGAGGAAGTCCAGCCTACACTCGGAACGTGGACAGGATTCGAACCTGTGTGCTTGGAGACCCCTTAGACCCCAAAGCACGCATGGTTCCACTGTACCACTGCGGACCCCATCTGTTGCATCAGTGTTGAGGATATTGTTATTATCTCGTCAGCTGCGTGGATTTACCACTACGACGTCCGGACGCAGGGAGGAAGAGAGAGCAGGAGAGAGTGAGTACCAAGTTAGTTTAGACGTGAGAAGTTTGACATTAGTGATTGATATGTACAAATGAGGTCAGCTCTGAAACAGTGTGGTCAGTTTTATAAGCACGTGTGATGTTACTATTATTCCAAGACTACTATTACTGTTCACTGTTACTTATGTCAGGTTAAAACTATATTAGGTAACTAATTACCACTATGTTACCAGAGAGAGAGAGAGAGAGAGAGAGAGAGAGAGAGAGAGAGAGAGAGAGAGAGAGAGAGAGAGAGATGAATAACACCATTGTGAAAGAAAACGAAGATATTTCTTGTAATACTCAATTAAATTTGGATGCAATTTGTTTATTTGTTTTACGATGTGTTCAGTCACGTAATTGCTTAACTGCTAACATAATAAGCTTGGTAACTATCCTGAGTACTTATTGACACGCGTGCTTTGCTAGTGTTGTCAGTGAGGAGCAGTGGTGGATCCTGGATCAAATTTTGGGAGTTGCTAACCTGAATTCCTGTATCCCTTGAGATTGGCGGCGAGCCTTGACTATCACTTGGAGGGTTCAAAATTTTGAAAGCTCATCAATCTTAAGGGCTTTTTAAAGCTCTATGCAGAGCTATTCCGATGTAACAAGAGCAGTAATAACTTATAAATTTGACTGAATAATTAGATTACCTTTGCTCAGTTAAGTGAAATAATAGCATTTTTCAGAAAGCCTGTTTACATTATTGTTCCGTATATACCTATTATTACCTTGCCTTATAAATATACATATATATGTATATATATATATATATATATATATATATATATATATATATATATATATATATATATATATATATATATATATATATATATATATATATATATATATATATATATATATATATATATATATATATATATATATATATATATATATATATATATATATATATATATATATATATATATATATATATATATATATATATATATATATATATATATATATATATATATATATATATATATATATATATATATATATATATATATATATATATATATATATATATATATATATATATATATATATATATATATATATATATATATATATATATATATATATATATATATATATATATATATATATATATATATATATATATATATATATATATATATATATATATATATATATATATATATATATATATCCTCGATGATGATAAAAGTGAACGTTGTGGTGGTTGAGCCCCCTGAGTCCCCTCCCTCCCCTGGATGCAGCAGTGGTTGTTGTTTTAGGCATTATTGTTGCACCAGTGTTCTGTGTTGTTCTTGTGTGGTGGGTGCCGTGTTTTTTTTTTTTTTTTTTTTTTTTTTTTTTACGGTTAGGCCTATAGCGCCTGTAGGCACACTTGAAGAGTGTATGGAAAGCGCTGTTCAGCTTCCGCCCATTAGTGTCGCAGGCAATTTTATTTATAGTGGTACACATATTAGGGCCCATATCACCGCCCAAGCTCATCTTGAGTGTAACCACCTAGAACCTGGGTATCATGGTGATATGTAGGTAACTTTAAACCACTCGACAAATGGCAAAGTGTTTTAAGGCTGTACGTGGTGGGATTCGAACCTACGCGTAGACGTCTGTCCGATCCCACGCTCACCACCTTATCCACTATGCCACCGCCTCCCTGGTGCAGGAATAGCTTCCCCTGATGCAAGGTGGCTTACCTCTGCGTGCTGCAAGGTGGCTTGGTCTTGCCTACTGCAAGGTGGCTTAGCTTTTTGTGCTGCAAGGTGGCTTAGCTTTTTGTGCTGCAAGCTGACTTAGCTTTGTGTGCTGCAAGGTAGCTTAGCTTTGTGTGCTGCAAGGTGGCTTACTTTGTGTGCTGCAAGGTGGCTTAGCTTTGTGTGCTGCAAGCTGACTTAGCTTTGTGTGCTGCAAGCTGACTTAGCTTTGTGTGCTGCAAGGTGGCTTAGCTTTGTGTGCTGCAAGGTGGCTTAGCTTTGTGTGCTGCAAGGTGGCTTAGCTTTGTGTGCTGCAAGGTGTGCTGCAAGGTGGCTTAGCTTTGTGTGCTGCAAGGTGGCTTAGCTTTGTGTGCTGCAAGGTGGCTTAGCTTTGTGTGCTGCAAGGTGGCTTAGCTTTGTGTGCTGCAAGACAGCTTAGCTATGTGTGCAAGGTGGCTTATCTTTGTGTGCTGCAAGGTGGCTTAGCTTTGTGTGCTGCAAGGTGGCTTAGCTTTGTGTGCTGCAAGGTGGCTTAGCTGTGTGTGCTGCAAGGTGGCTTACCTTTATGTGCTGCAAGGTGGTTCATTGAGGAGTGAAAGGTGTCAAGTTTAGTTGGGAAACATGAAAGATGACTGAAAGAAAAGAAGCAAAGATAATTATTATTTTTTTCGTAACAGCAAGAAATGAATGATTATATTAACTGTCAGCCGCAACAAACTTATTTTATTAACCAGTCCCACTAACAAGAACTAACAAGAACTCTTTAAGTACTACAGTTTCCCCTAGACAACCCAAAGCAGCAGTGTTATGAAAGCCTCTGGAGAGTTTACTATGAAGCTAAAACATAGATGATATTTATTTGCCTCCAATAAGTTAAACAAGTTTAGTTACAATTAAATAATTCTTTCCTTTTCTTCAAAACAGTATAAATATTCTACCGAGAAGGGTAACACTAACAATATGAAGAGTACGCCTTGCTACTGCCATGTATGGTCAACTTATCAAGCATTCACATCACTAGACAGTGCTTGTATTCACACACACACACACACACACACACACACACACACACACACACACACACACACACACACACACACACACATAACACTCAATAATAATAATAATAATAATAATAATAATAATAATAATAATAATAATAATAATAATAATAATAATAATAATAATAATAATAATAATAATAATAATAATAATAATATAATGATAATATAATAACAGTAAAGCTCATTATATTAGTTAGATTTGCTTTTAACAATATTTCACATCTCAAAGAAATAATATTGATAATAGTAGTAGTCCCCAAGGAGGGTGAATAAGAGGCGGCGGCAAGACGTCACCAAAGTGAAGGGCGCGCCATTAGTCAGCTGGTGCCCCTGTAACGACCCGCCTTACACCCAAAACTTTACCAGCCGCTCATTGAAAATTCATGGGAACGCGCGAGTTATGCTCCAAATTTGGCGTCTTGTGTCATGTTTGGAGACCACCTACTCATAAGTGACTTGAAAAGAGTGTTGGTAGGTGTGGCATGTCGTGCCGCGAAAATTGAGACGGGAAATATTAGTGCCGCCGGAAGGACAGTGGTTTGAGAGAAGGACAGTGGTGCGACAGTTACTTCCTCTGCCACTGCCTGCTCCTCCCAGACAGATCATGGACTGCGGTTTTACTGAGTCTACTTGTCCACAATGATGTATAAGATGTTCTAAACGGAAACACTTTGTCATTGCAATCTGTTGCCATTTTAACAATCCCTGGTAACGTAAACTTAGAACCACCATCTGTACACTCAGTAATTCTATCCATTGCACGAAGTAAAATGCTTCAAAATAATTCCCAAGATTCTGTCTTTTATAAGCATGACTGTGTCTATGTACCCCAGCCACCCACCACACTTGTCATTACGCTCACAAAAGATTGTTGTCTATATATTGCTGCATTTGTACTGTTTAAACCAAAGCAGTGTTTGCAGTGTGAAAATATTATCGTGGAAAATCGAAGCGTGGAAAATATTATTTATTTATTTATTTATCTATTTATCATATACTTTATGATATATATTGGATGTACCATGGTGTTATTTGTAATTCTCAATATCATTTTTCATATTTTCATACATAATTCAGGACAGATTTCCAATCTGGGGTGCTAGCACTCTCTGGGGGTGCTGAAATCAATCATTGGAGGTGCTGGGAAGTGAAGCACACACTTCACTTTCCTTTATCCTTCTAATAACAAGATTTTAATGGTGGGTGCTGGACTCCTTAGACATGACAACAGGGGGTGCTATGGTCGGAAAAGGTTAGGAAACACTGTTCTAGGTGGTTACACCAAAGATGCACCTTGCTGGTGATATGAGCCCTAATTTGGGTACCACTATAAATAAATTCCTGCGCCACTAATGCTTGGAAGCTGAACAGCGCTTTCAGTACTATTCAAGTTACCTTCAGGAGCTATAGGCCAGGACATTAAAAAAAATGTAGTAGTAGTAGTAGTAGTAGTAGTAGTAGTAGTAGTAGTAGTAGTAGTAGTAGTAGTAGTAGTAGTAGTAGTAGTAGTAGTAGTAGCTGTAGTAGTAGTAGCAAGAGAAGCAGCAAATAATGTCCATGCACTCTCCACAAACTGTAGGGTGAGACACAGTCACGTTTCACTTACTCTGAGTACAAACTCGCCACATTTCCCTCTCTCCCTCCTTTCCCACTTTCTCTCTCTGTCCCTCTCACTCACTCACACACCCACTCACATACCCTCCTACTCTCTTCCTCCTCTCCCACGCTCTCTCTGTCCCTCTCACTCACTCACACAGCCACTCACACACCCTCCTACTCTCTCCTCCTCTCCCACACTCTCTCTGTCTTTCTCACTCACTCACCCACACACTCACACAGTGCCCCACTCTCTTTCTCTTCTGCCACGGTCTCTCTGTTCCTCTCACTCACTCACTCACTCACACTCTGCCTAACTCTCTCCCACACCCACACTCCCTCTCTGCCCCTGTCACTAACTCACACACTCACCCACACACCCACCTCCTCTCTCCTTCCTTTCCCACGCTCTCTCTCTCTCTCACTCACTCTCTTGTTAGCTATTCCAGTGTAAGCATTCATGAGTTCATACCTATAAATCTTCGCGGGGTATATCTCGGCTCTTCACAAGTTTTGCACAAGTTGCTCCCCACCAACCGCCAGTGTGGTTCCTCTGTCTGGGTGTTGAAGATTATTGTGTCTTTCGTCTCGCTTTGAGTTTCACTTGAATCTTGTAACACGACTGTGATTGATATGTTTCTTGTCTGTACTTAACTTACCCTCGTAAGGAGACACTCTTCCACTTCTTTTCCCTTCCCTCAGGTAATGATCTTTTCCTCCTCCTCCTCCTCCTCCTCCTCCTCCTCCTCCTCCTCCTCCTCCTCCTCCTCCTCCTCCTCCTCCTCCTCCTCCTCCTCCTCCTCCTCCTCCTCCTCCTCCTCCTCCTTTTCTTTACTGATACTATTTTGAATTTCTTGTACGTCAGATTTCCTTCTTGAAATATTACATGTGTTGCTGCTGCTGCTGCTGTGTTATACTACAATACTGTGACGACCACTGCTACTACTACTACTACTACTACTACTACTACTACTACTAGTAATAATAATAATAATAATAATAATGATAAAGATAATGATAATAATAATAATAATAACAACAACAACAACAACAACAACAACAACAACAACAACAACAACAACAACAACAACAACAACAACAACAACAACAACAATAATAATAATAATAATAATAATAATAATACTGCTGCTACTACTGTTATCACCACGACTACTACTACTACTTCTATTACTACAGCTACTACTACAACTACTATCACTACTTCTACTATTACTACCTCTACTACTACTACTACTACTACTACTACTACTACTACTACTACTACTACTACTACTACTACTACTACTACTTCTACTACTGGTATTACTAGACTACCACTACTACTACTATAATTAGAACTACTACTACTACTACAAAATACTACTACTACTACTACTACTACTACTACTACTACTACTACTACTACTACTACTACTACTACTACCAACTCTTCTACTACTACCACTACTACTAACTCATCTTACCAACTACTACTACTACTACTACTGATCAAGCATAAACCTTAAAGATACCACCACCACTACCACTACTATTACCACCACCACCACCACCACCACCTCCACTACAATAGGTCACCTTATTAATTCCGGAAGAGCAGCCTGGATACAACATACCGTCAATTGATTATGAAGGGCCGCGCCGTGTTCACCTTAATGGATTCTCGAACACTCGCTAAATGAAATCACTTTTATCTCCTCCATTCTTCTCTCTCTCTCTCTCTCTCTCTCTCTCTCTCTCTCTCTCTCTCTCTCTCTCTCTCTCTCTCTCTCTCTCTCTCTCTCTCTCCTTTATCACTCGTAGCTGCTGATTGATGGCCTCAGCAGCCCGCCCACTGTCCTGGCGTGGATAGGTATAGGAGAGGGTGCAGTCATCAGCATAGGCCATGACTCCTGGCAGTAGCTGGAGAAGATCATCCACGTAGATATTCCACAGGAGTGGGCCAAGAATTGAACCCTGTGGCACTGATGCCTCCACAGGCAGGGACTCAGATGTTTGCCCGTTGACAACCACCTTGAGGCTTCTGTCCTGCAGGTAATTTCCCAAGAGTCGTAGCAAGCCACCCTGGATGCCTTTAGCACGAAGCTTTTCTAGTAATCCGTTGTGCCATACTTTATCAAAAGCTCCTGCTATGTCCAAAGCAACCACTATAGTGTCCTTGCCGTCGTCGAGGGCGTCCTGCCAATGCCTGGTGAGAAGCATCATTAGGTCGGAGGTTGACCTTCCAGGTCTGAACCCAAACTGTTGGTCTGAGAGGAGGGCATTGTCCTTGAGATGTCTACACACCACCTCTGCCACGACCCTCTCAAACACTTTACCCACCACTGACAACAGGGATATGGGTCTGTAGTTTTTTGGGTCCGTCCTGGAGCTTTTTGTGTACAGGAACTACTCGAGCCTCCTTCCACACTGAAGGCCAGACGTTTTCCCGTACACAAGTTGTGAAGACTTGGGTGAGAGGGCAGCCAGTTCCTGGGAGCATCGCTTCAGCAGGTGCGGGCTGATGTCATCAGGGCCGGTGGCTTTCTGTGTGTCCAGCCCCGCAATAATCGCTTCACCTGCTGATGCGTCACCTCCACCATGGTGACAGTCTTCTCACATTGCTGGACCAGCTGAGGCGGTGGCTGCTGTGGATTCCCGACCTTCATTTTTCCAGCAAACAAGGAAGCCAGCAACTGTGCCCTCTCCTTACTGCTGGTGGCGACAGTACCGTCCTGCTTGCTGAGGGAGGGATGGATTCTTGGTGGCCAGTTCCTTGTTTGTCCTTAACAAGAGACCACCAAGTTTTGTTTCCTACGCCAGTGCCACACAGTTTCCGGCGCAGGCTTTCCTCCCACTTTTTTAAGGCCCACTTGCTGGTTACCACCATCCTCCTGCATGCAGCCCTGTGCAGGTCCTTGTTGCGCCGAGTCGGGTTCCTCTTGTAGCGGAGCCAGGCAGCATACTTTGCCTCGGCAGCAACACGGCAACGGTAGCCAAACCATGGCTGATCCGTCGATCTGGTGGTGTATTCCCTGTGTGGGACGTGGCGTCTCTGGAGGGCGAGAAGGTGAGAGGTGAGTGCAAGTGCTTCACTCTCTGCTCCTCCCTGTAGCAAAGTGGCCCATGGGGTGTGGGTCAGGTCGCGGCGCAGGAAGCCCAGTCTGCTTTGTTCCACAGCCAGATGGTGCGGGTGGTGGCCTCGTCCTGAGCCACGCCCACTTCCAGCTGTGTCAGTACAGCGTGATGGTCAGAGCTGCCCACGAGCCCCAGCTGATGACACTGAAGCTTGTCTTCCTGGTAGTCTGAGATGACAGGGTCTAATGTCCCTCCTCGTTCATGTGTGGGGAAGGTGACATGATCTGTCAGACCCTGCACCTCAGGAGATTCTCGTAGGCGTCTCTTTCCAGGTGGTGATTGAGATCCCCCACAATCAGCACGTGGCTGCAGCTGTGTGCCATCATCAGGTTGTCTAAGGTCTCAGTCAGGTACAAGAGTGAGTCAGGCCCTTGTCGCGGGGGGCGATACAGGGCACACAGCAGGAGGGCTGAGCGGTCTGCCAGCATTACTCGGAAGTACATCATCTCCATCATTGGAGGCGTGTCTATGTCGAGTAGCTGGGCCTGCATTCCTTCCTTGAAGCAGACAGCCACTCCACCTCCTGTTCGCTCCTGTCGGTCCCTCCTCACCCAGTGGGTGAAGCCCTGCATCCTGCCATACGTGGGCTCCACCTCACTGTTCAGCCATGTCTCGGTCACCACAACAACGTCTGCATTGTGTCGTTGCACACAGTTGTGGTATAAGTCTGCAAGGTTAGTCCGGAGACCACGGACGTTGCTAGAGACGACCTTTAGTGTGCGGCGGGGGCAAGCTGGCTGTACCATGGTGCCGTACCTACTTACTGCTAGGTGAACAGGAGCCACACATTAAGAGACTTGCCCATTTGCCTCGCCGTCTGCGGGACTCAAACCCGGACCCTCTCGAGTGTGAGTCGAGCGTGATAACCACTACACTACGCGGTGTGTGTGTTTCACTGTTTGATCTGCTGCAGTCTCTGACGAGACAGCCAGACGTTACCCTACGGAACGAGCTCAGAGCTCATTATTTCCGATCTTCGGATAGACCTGAGACCAGGCACACATCACACACCGGGACAACAAAGTCACAACTCCTCGATTTACATCCCGTACCTACTCACTGCTAGGTGAACAGGGGCTACACGTGAAAGGAGAGACACCCAAGTATCTCCACCCGGCCAGGGAATCGAACCCTGGTCCTCTGGCTTGTGAAGCCAGCGCTCTAACCACTGAGCTACCGGGCGTGTGTTTGTGTGTGTGTGTGTGTGTGTACTGCAGTCGCGCGTGGGTGGTGAGTACTGACCTGTGGTTGTATGTGCGCTGCAGGAAGGAATTCCGGAACACCTTGCATGGGGCGCTGGAGTCCGAGGTGGGCGTGACGCGGGCGCTGGGCGGGGGCTCAATGTCCTTCTCGAGGCGGTCAGCCAGCGAGAGCCGCGACACATCCTTGTTGAGTCCTGCTGCTGCGCATGGGCACTACGGAGTATGCGTTCTCCGCGGGATTCTTGTAGTCGTGGAGGTGATGGTGGTGGAGGTGGGTGTGGTGTGGGTGATGCAAGGGGAGGAGGCGGTTGCACGGTTTTGAGAGGTTTCTTGATGGGGAAGTTTAGGGAGTAGATCATGTGGTGGTCCAGACACTGTTGACGGCGCCCACAGCGTTGTGCACCATATTCTGCTTGTTCTGACGCCGCGCCTCCTCATCCCGACACGGGCAGTCACGCACGCGTTTCCGCTTCATGCACACAATCACCAACACCAATTCCACCACTAGCACGGGCATAGCGGTGCTGAACACCACCACCAGCACCACCTGACCCGCCGACATGGCCTCCGCCTCGGTGCTTGGTCGCGCCACGCTGCCCACCACTACCGTGACAATGCTGCACTGCGGCCCGCCCATGCTGTGCCGGCAGGAGCAGCGGTAGCCCACCGCCAGCTCCGCTGCCTCCTGGTAGTAGCTGGTGTTAGCCCCTGACATCACTTCAGGCAACTGCAACACCATTAAAAACCCTGTCAGGAACACAGCGCATTTATACACACCCCACATCGCCCCCAACACACACACACACACCCGAGAGTCCGGGTTCGAATCCCAGAAAGCGGCGAGGCAAATGGGCAAGCCTCTTAATGTGTGTAGCCCTGTTCACCTAGCAGTAAATAGGTACGGGATGTAACTGAGGGGTTGTGGCCTCGCTTTCCCGGTGTGTGGAGTGTGGTCTCAGTCCTACCGAAGATCGGTCTATGAGCTTTGAGCTCGCTCCGTAATGGTGAAGACTTGCTGGGTGACCAGTAAACGACCGAGGTGAATACACACACACACACACCCAATGAAGCTCCGAAAGATCAATGTATTATTATCAGTGTATTGCTGAGTCGGTATACAAAATGTGTATAAAGTTGATATATTTGATTGTCAGGGTGATGTGTGTGTGTGTGTGTGTGTGTGTGTGTTTCACTCTTTGATCTCCTGCAGTCTCTGACGAGACAGCCAGACGTTACCCTACGGAACGAGCTCAGAGCTCATTATTTCCGATCTTCGGATAGGCCTGAGACCAGGCACACACCACACACCGGGACAACAAGGTCACAACTCCTCGATTTACATCCCGTAGCTACTCACTGCTAGGTGAACAGGGGCTACACGTGAAAGGAGACACACCCAAATATCTCCACCCGGCCGGGGAATCGAACCCCGGTCCTCTGGCTTGTGAAGCCAGCGCTCTAACCACTGAGAAACCGGGCGCGTGTGTGTGTGCGTGTGTGTGTGTTGGCGTGAGGTTGTCCTGTGTGGGCAGTGGGCGTGATATTGGGGTAGTTGAGTGTCCCGCTGGGTTACGCTGCGACATAAAGTTTGGCACCACATTCGCCTACAACGTTTGTTCTGTGTTGTTTGTGTTTGATTGTGTTAGTTGTGCAGTTCAGGAAAGATAAGTTAACCTGCTCTTCTTTTGTTGTGTGTGTCCGTCACGATGATCGTTTGCAGTGTTACCAAAGGGCGACCAAAAAGGGCAGTGTTGTAATGTAGGTACTCATTGCTTTGAGTTGCAGAACAAATAAGTCTGTTTGTATGATATCAGTCGTGGTAAGTAAGTGGATATTGATTTGTGGTGAGATGCCCTTCCTTGGAGGAGGCAGTAGACACCTGCCCAAACGATAATTACTCCCAGTGAGGTCTAATAGCACTGGTTCAGGGGGTGCTGGGAACCTTCATTAAAGCCAGTTGTGACCTCACTCAACGTTCCCCTTTGTGTCTCACAACACAAAGGGGGAATCACAGCCTCTTCCTTCACACAACACTACATGCTCTACCGACATAGACATTCTTCACCAAAAATAAAGAAAACAATAAAAAAAGATAACTTATGTTGTCATCTTGGGAGTCTCTCCCAAGTATAATCTGTTCATCTTGCTTAAGGACTGGCACCTCAGTGGGTTTTTTTTTTTAACCACAATTTTGTTGCCCTTGGCCAGATTTTCCTCAAACATAAAACAAACCTAGGCAGTTCATCCAGTCAGAAAGATCGCAACATTTTTTTCTGACCTGGTGTTGTAAGGTGTACATTCTGATACACTTGTGGCGGCACCTTCACTACTTTACAAAGGCAGTACTTGAAGTGACGCAGGTTTTTAAGAGTGTAGTTATGGTCTAAGTACAAGATTAACGTACGTGTCTACATTATGAATAGAAGAAACACTCTTGACAACCTGAACAACCATCTCCGTTTGACGATTACAATAAAATTCTAAAGACATCCTACCCAGACCCTCATTCTTACCTGCTCTGGACCTTCGCGTAGCCAGCCAGGAATTAGAATTTCAGAATAGCAACCTCCGAGTGGTGATGGAAGGAAGAAGGAAGGCCAACGAGAAAACTAGATAGAAGTAGGATTTGATGTTCTGTTAGAGAGAGAGAGAGAGAGAGAGAGAGAGAGAGAGAGAGAGAGAGAGAGAGAGAGAGAGAGAGTGGGGGATGCTGGGAATGGTAGGAAGGCCGGTGCGTACCAGGGGTGGTGGTGGTGGTGGAGGTGTGGCGTGAGAAATTTTCTTCCATGCATGCGAAGATATCTCTGTTATCTTTGCTCAGACTGGTGGATAGAAGCATCCATGGAGCTGACATCCTACCCAGAGTAAGCACGATCATCAATTGTCATTATGAGTGTGTATAACACAATATTAGTAATCTTATAATGTATTATTTATCGAATGTTTGAAGCCTCCAAATAGCTCCGACAGGCACAGTTCGCACGACACCGACATACCATCACGCACTTTCATTTTTATATAAATACAGCGAGTTCAACATTTCTTTTGGTAGGCTAGATAAAGGGTGATTCATGCTGCTCCAGACAAATTGTCACTGAGAAATGTACACAATTTACTAATTTATTGGTGCAGTCGATCCGAGCAAAGCGGACTAAACATGCTCGAGTCACAAGGCCCCTCGCACTTCCATATTTTATAAAAACTGGGCTACAAAACAAATTTCCTTAGAAATATTTCGACAGAAGGATAAATATATCATATTGACACAAAATCTCGACTTTCTTGATGCAGTGATATTAACATGTGAAGCGAAGTTGATGCCTTGCTTCCTTGCAATCTTGAGAAGCGTCCCTCCCGCGAGATTAGCCAATTATAGGTGTGTCACTGTCAGCTGTATCTAATGATAACTGTTTTCACTTCCGAGTGTGTAACCAGTGGATGCTTAAAGGATGACTCTACCTGTTCACCATCAACACACCTCACTCTCATGGATCTATCCTCCCTCCATCCATGCATTATATATAGGAGGCCTACCTTCTCAACAAGCAAATTTTCTCTATCTAATTTCCATTTCTAAAAGAATTCATGTCTAATTCTTCAGTATGGTCTTGCTATTGTTAATTGTTTGCTTTAACAAAATACACCACATTAATGACCTTCTTGACAATAACACTGCTATTTTTGCAATAACACAAACATGGCTTGCTTCTTGTATTCCCAACCCTTGTTAATATCCACAGTTATGTATTAGTCACAACTTATACTACACCGTTAGTTATGAAACACGAGGCACTGACTGGTAATAAATTCCTCAGAGTTTTGTTTTGTTTCTCGTTATATTCATGAGCGGTCCCATTTCAACTCTGAACCGTGCACTGTTCCCAGGTAACCATTAATTACCACCTGAAATATGTTGTTTGCCAAGCTATCCAGTTGTACATCCATCCAAAAATATGAAATACAACCAAGACTAATTATATATATAATTTATTAGTGTTACTCCCGCGGGCTTGTTGACCTTGACAGAGATACAAGCCACACAAAATGCAATGTTTTAAAGGAGAAGTCACACATTTCTCAGTAATTTCTTTACTAAGGCCATCAGAGAGAGAGAGAGAGAGAGAGAGAGAGAGAGAGAGAGAGAGAGAGATTGAAAGATACAGACAGACAGACAGATAGACAAACAGACAGACAGACAGATAGACAAACAGACAGACAGACAGACAGACAGACAGACAGACAGACAGACAGACAGACAGACAGACAGACAGACAGACAGACAGACAGACAGACACACAGACAGACAGATTGACACACACACACACACACACACACACACACACACACACACACACACACACACACACACACACACACACACACACACACACACACACAATCGCATTTTAGAGGGTAGTGGTAGGCTGTGATGGGCGTGGATGGGTATGGGCGTGTTCATGTGGTGTTTGGGGCCCTAGTGGGTGGTGGTTAGCGTATATGACGTAATGGGTAGGTAGGCTGTGTTGGGCGTGGGTGGGTGTGGGCGTGATAAGCGTGTCTGAGGTGGTAAAGGAACATTCCTAACACTGGAGGAAAATTAATTAATGACAATTTAGCAGTCAAGTCATTGAAGAGAGTCAAACAAATATGAAAGAGGTCGTGAATTATTAGGCCATTATGATACACTGTATAAATGTGTATCGTGTCATTCCATTTGTTGCAATGGTGACATCACTCCGTCACCTCGTTGTGCTTTGTGACCGTGGACATTGACAAAATTGATGGTTAATATTGAAGATCATTTTGATTGTTTGGGTGTGTTTTGGCGCCAAGCGAGCGACCAAGTGGGATGTGCCAGTGTGTTTGTCCAGGTGAGGAATGCTTTGTACAGAGCGTTGTTTGTCAATAGGTTTGTATTGCTGGTTTTCCTCGTGTGTGCTGTGTTGTGTGGTGGTGGTGGTGGTGGTGGTGGTGGTGGTTACTGGTATCAGAATCTCATCTTTTCTTGGTGAAGGAGAGAGAGTAGTTAATTTGGTAGTAGTGGAAGTAGTCACGTGTTAGGTGATAGCGGCACTGGTGGTGGTGTTAGGCTTACTCCCATGCGCGCGCGCACACACACACACACACACACACACACACACACACACACACACAACACACACACACAATAAGGGGGTTGTTCTTAGTTTGAGTACACCTACGGGAGGGTGTCCAGATGGCGTAGTGGGAGGTGAGGGGGGTGAACTAGCGTGGTGTGTGTGTGTGTGTGTGTGTGTGTGTTGTTCACCTCGGTCGTTTACTGGTAACCCAGCAAGTCTTCACCATTACGGAGCGAGCTCAAAGCTCATAGACCGATCTTCGGGTAGGACTTGAGACCACACCATACTCCACACACCGGGAAAGCGAGGCCACAACCCCTCCAGTTACATCCCGTACCTATTTACTGCTAGGTGAACCGGTACTACACATTAAGAGGCTTGCCCATTTGCCTCGCCGCTTTCTGGGATTCGAACCCGGACTCTCGGGTGTGTTTGTGTGTTGGGGGGGCGATGTGGGGGTGTGTGTATAAATGCGCTGTGTTCCTGACAGGGTTTTTTAATGGTGTTGCAGTTGCCTGAAGTGATGTCAGGGGCTAACACCAGCTACTACCAGGAGGCGGCGGAGCTGGCGGTGGGCTACCCCTGCTCCTGCCGGCACAGCATGGGCGGGCCGCAGTGCAGTATTGTCACGGTAGTGGTGGGCAGCGTGGCGCGACCAAGCACCGAGGCGGAGGCCATGTCGGCGGGTCAGGTGGTGCTGGTGGTGGTGTTCAGCACCGCTATGCCCGTGCTAGTGGTGGAATTGGTGTTGGTGATTGTGTGCATGAAGCGGAAACGCGTACGTGACTGCCCGTGTCGGGATGAGGAGGCGCGGCGTCAGAACGAGCAGAATATGGTGCACAACGCTGTGGGCGCCGTCAACAGTGTCTGGACCACCACATGATCTTCTACTCCCTAAACTTCCCCATCAAGAAACCTCTCAAAACCGTGCCACCGCCTCCTCCCCTTGCATCACCCACACCACACCCACCTCCACCACCATCACCTCCACGACCACGACTACAAGAATCCCGCGGAGAACGCATACTCCGCAGTGCCCATGCGCAGCAGCAGGACTTAACAAGGATGTGTCGCGGCTCTCGCTGGCTGACCGCCTCGAGAAGGACATTGAGCCCCCGCCCAGCGCCTGCGTCACGCCCACCTCGGACTCCAGCGCCCCATGCAAGGTGTTCCGGAATTCCTTCCTGCCGCGCACATACAGCCACAAGTCAGTACTCACCACCCACGCGCGACTGCAGTACACACACACACACACACACACACACACACACACACACGCGTAGTGTAGTGGTTATCACGCTCGACTCACACTCGAGAGGGTCCGGGTTTGAGTCTCGCAGACGGCGAGGCAAATGGGCAAGTCTCTTAATGTGTGGCTCCTGTTCACCTAGCAGTAAGTAGGTACGGGATGTAACTCGAGGGGTTGTGGCCTCGCTTTCCCGGTGTGTGGAGTGTGTTGTGGTCTCAGTCCTAACCGAAGATCGGTCTATGAGCTCTGAGCTCGCTCCGTAATGGGGAAGACTGGCTGGGTGACCAGCAGATGACCGAGGTGAATTACACACACACACACACACACACACACACACACACTCTCTCTCTCTCTCTCTCTCTCTCTCTCTCTCTCTCTCTCTCTCTCTCTCTCTCTCTCTCTCTCTCACAGAGTGTGTGTGTGTGTGTGTGTGTGGTGTGTGGTGGTGGTGGTGGTATTTACATGCTTGTTTGAAGATAGATAGATAAGCGGGTATTTTGATGGGATGATAGATATGTAAATGGACAGTTGGATAAACAAACAGGTAGATGGAGAGGTAGGCAGATAGAGGAGGAGGAGGAGGAGGTCTAGCTAAGCACTATAAACACCACGATAATAAACATGAGAAGATTGACTTTTAATTCCTAGTGAACAGTTTTCAGTATTTTTCATTAGCCAAACGTCAAGTCAAAGTTTGTTGTAAGGACACCTGGAGAGATGGGCAGCACTGTTAGCTACAGGTTTTGCGATAACAACGTCTTGGAGTGTGCGCCATGATGGACTCACTCGCCTTGAGTTGCCAAGCGTCACTTCAAGACATGTAGCCTGAGCCGCCAACACCACACCTTCACATCACCATACAATGTCAGGACGCGTCTGGCTGGCCACACACTATGCACATTGAAACAAACATTTATCAAATAGTGTGTGTGTGTGTGTGTGTGTGTGTGTGTGTGTGTGTGTGTGTGTGTGTGTGTGTGTGTGTGTGTGTAAAGTAAAGTAAAATTGCCATTTCATTACATGTACATATATATTGGTTAAACAGATGTGTTCATTGGCATGGTCTATCGAGCCAAGGCTCCCTGATAAACGGAGTTATTAAACTATGTGGTGACTCTGTTGGAAGACTTCACTTGGCAATATATTTATAGAAGTATAAGAATAAGTCATATTTTACCCAATCACGTTCACACTATACGTACATGCGAACACATTATTTATATAAATACTTGTGCTTACATACACATATATGTATATATATATATATATATATATATATATATATATATATATATATATATATATATATATATATATATATATATATATATATATATCCAATAATTTATATCCAGCTTTAAAGTAAATTTATCATACAATACAAATAAATGATGGACTGCAAGCTGCTAGTTATAAACATCTAAGGAAATGTTCTTTGGTTTTTCTTTTAAACTGAAAGTAACTGATACTAGTAATATCTTTTATATGAGGAGGCAAGGAATTCCATAGCTGTGGACCAAAGTAAAATATGCTGTGCTTGAATAACTGTGTGCGGAATTGCGGGCACTCCAAATTCAAGTTCCCACCTCTTGTTGCATACGGTGAATCTACACATTTAAGTAGGTTATTATTTGGATATCTTTTAATGAATTTGAAGATGGAGAAAAGGACAAAACACTTATGAATATCGAAGAAATTCAATAGTTTATGATTAGAAAAAAGTGTGGATGTTGAGTCGAATTTACCCATACAAAATATACATCGCAAATTTTTTTTTAATTATCTTTAATCTATTTAGGAAAGACGGCCAAGTGCAGGCCCAAACTGAGACACAATAAATAAAATAAGGATAGCAGAGTGTATAGCAAATACTCAGTAGGGCTTCAGTTGTGAGTTGATTCCGTATCTTGTACAATATCCCACACATCCTAGACAGTTTCATGCATACATTAAGGTTATCATCAATAAATACACCTAAAAATTTTTATTTGAGTGACACATTGCAGAGTGACTTTGAAGAAGTATTGGTTGGATATGATTTTTTACTGACCGATTTTGGAAAAAAAATATAAATAGTTTTACTTATATATAGTGTTAGTTTGTTTTGTTTTATCCAATGATTTATTAAATGTAGTTCAGAGGTCATGTTTGAGTATAGAGTGTGTATGTCCTTGTCTTTCGTAAGCAAGTTTATGTCGTCTGCATACAGAGTGAAAGTAACTTTTGAGCTGGATTTGATTATATCATTTATATAAATAAGAAAAGGTGTGTGTGTGTCACCTATAAAGACATTAACTTGTATTGCATGTTGCAGAGGAGTTATGGGTGGCAGGAGGTTGATGAAATGTGTGGTGGTGTCACAAGTGAAGCACAGTGAGCGTTCCTGCTGGGTGAAGCAATGATGAGACAAGCGTCACCAGTCAGCGAGGTGGTGGTGGTGGTGGTGGTGCCTGGTGTCTCTCTCTCTCTCTCTCTCTCTCTCTCTCTCTCTCTCGTCTCCTCTCTCTCTCTCGTCTCTTCTCTTCCATCTCTCTTCTCTCGTCTCTCTCATCTCGTCTCTCTTCCATCTTGTCTCCTTCTCTCTCTCTCGTCTCTCTCTCGTCTCTCTCTCGCTCTCTCATCTCTGTCTCTCGCTCGTCTCTCTCTCGTCTCGTCTCTCTCTCTCTCTCTCTCTCTCTCTCTCTCTCTCTCTCTCTCTCTCTCTCTCTCTCTCTCTCTCTCTCTCTCTCTCTCTCTCTCTCTCTCTCTCTCTCTCTCTCTCTCTCTCTCTCTCTCTCTCTCTCTCTCTCTCTCTCTCTCTCTCTCTCTCTCTCTCTCTCTCTCTTTTTTTTTTTTATTTATACTGATCAAATGTACAGGGAAAACAACTTCTACATTACATAAGAACGTTGTTTTTACAGACTAAAGGGTACAGGGTTAGTGCAACCTATCTTAAAATCTGACCCTGGTGATGTATATTACATTCTGTATGTACAACAATAACTTATATTGTAATAACACTGAATATACTACGTTCACTGTACATGATTCACCCTTGCCTCAGTAACCAATGGTTCACTTGCACTTTAAATGTCTGAGTGTTTGTGTCACTGAGGTTTATCTCCTGTGAGGCCAACAGAGTGTTCCTTTTCCTTGCATACGAGTTTATATATTGTCTCTGGTGATGCCATGTCCTCTCTCTCTCTCTCTCTCTCTCTCTCTCTCTCTCTCTCTCTCTCTCTCTCTCTCTCTCTCTCTCTCTCTCTCTCTCTCTCGTCTCGTCTCGTCTCCTCTCTCTCGTCTCGTCTCTCTCTCTCTCTCTCTCTCGTCTCGTCTCTCTCGTCTCTCTCTCGTCTCGTCTCGTCTCTCTCTCTCTCGTCTCGTCTCCTCTCTCGTCTCGTCTCGTCTCGTCTCGTCGTCTCTTCTCTCGTCGTGTCGTCTCCTCTCGTCTCTTGTCTCGTGTCGTCTCTCTCTCTCTCTCTCGTCTCGTCTCCTCTCTCTCGTCTCATTTCGTCTCCTTTCTCTCGTCTCGTCACGTTTTGTCTCCTTTCTCTCGTGTCGTTTCCTCTCTCTCGTCTCTTCTCTCGTCTCGTCTCGTCTCTCTCGTCGTCTCTCTCGTCTCGTCTCGTCTTGTCTCCTTTTTTATCTCGTGTCGTCTCGGCTCTTCTCGTCTCGTTTCCTCTCTCTCATCTCGTCTCGTTTCCTCTGTCTCTCGTCTCGTCTCGTCTCTCCTCGTCCTCTCGTCTCCTCTCTCTCTCGTCGTCTCGTCTCCTCTCATCTCTCGTCTCGTCTCGTCTCTCGTCTCGTCTCGTCTCTCTCGTCTCGTCTCGTCTCGTCTCGTCTCTCTCGTCTCTCTCTCTCTCTCTCTCTCTCTCTCTCTCTCTCTCTCTCTCTCTCTCTCTCTCTCCTCTCTCTCTCTCTCTCTCTCTCTCTCCTCTCTCTCTCTCTCTCTCTCTCTCTCTCTCTCTCTCTCTCTCTCTCTCTCTCTCTCTCTCTCTCTCTCTCTCTCTCTCTCTCTCTCTCTCTCTCTCTCTCTCTCTCTCTCTCTCTCTCTCTCTCTCTCTCTCTCTCTCTCTCTCTCTCTCTCTCTCTCTCTCTCTCTCTCTCTCTCTCTCTCTCTCTCTCTCTCTCTCTCTCTCTCTCTCTCTCTCTCTCTCTCTCTCTCTCTCTCTCTCTCTCTCTCTCTCTCTCTCTCTCTCTCTCTCTCTCTCTCTCTCTCTCTCTCTCTCTCTCTCTCTGTGTTCTTTGTTTGTGGTGTGTGTGTGTGTGTGTGTGTGTGTGTGTGTGTGTGTGTGTGTGTGTGTGTGTGTGTGTGGTGTTATTCAGTAGTGAATGCTCGGCATCATTTCTGTAACCTCTCTATTGTTTCCAGGCCGAAATCAAGCGACCGCCGGCAGAGAGGAGTCTTCTCCTGGACGTTTGAAGAGTACCACCTTCTTGAAGCACAGAGCACAGACAGCGCTGGAAACTGGACTACTACAGTTTGAGCAGAGTCCAACATCTGTGTATCTGCACCAGAATCAAGTGTCCAGGGAGGAAATGATACGTCTGCAGAGATGTGCCAGGAGGAGGGACTCTTGGAACAGGCCTTCACACAACAGGGATTGGGGTGGGGGTGGGGGGACCTTATAGCAGCAGGTGACTAGGAGAGAGGTTCCCCACAAGATGCAACACACCACATCCTCCAAACGCAAAATATATTTGCCAATAAAGGCAAGTTTGTGTGCCACTCTGTTGATTTGAAGCAGCAAAACGTGCGGGTATGACACCGTGTTGTAATCAATTGTATAGTATTGTCTAGTAATCAACGTTTTTATTACTACCATTATTATTATCTTGGTGTCACTCTAACTGTCACGTCGACTTCACATCTCGTGTGTTAGTAATTTATCAACATTTTTACTATTCATTCTCAACACTTACTATTGTTATTGGTAATAGTGTATTATTGTGTGATCAATATTAGCATTACTATCATTGCCCTACTGTTACTATTGTTATCATTACTAGTACCAATACTACTTTTATTACCATTGCTAGGTAATACTTCATGTAAAATTACTTCATTGATTCAGGATCCTCTACATTATCTACTGTTTTATACTGACAATTTCATTAATTATTTCTATTTTATTGTTTTATTTTATTATTATTTTTTTTTTTACTTTTCTTATTGTTGCCCAAAAATCTTTGCTTCAAAAGGGTTCCCAAATATGACAGATTATTTTGTGATTATATACATATATTTTTTGTTGCATGGGAAAATAAAATGTTTCAAATCTCTCTCTCTCTCTCTCTCTCTCTCTCTCTCTCTCTCTCTCTCTCTCTCTCTCTCTCTCTCTCTCTCTCTCTCTCTCTCTCTCTCTCTCTCTCTCTCTCTCTCTCTCTCTCTCTCTCTCTCTCTCTCTCTCTCTCTCTCTCTCTCTCTCTCTCTCTCTCTCTCTCTCTCTCTCTCTCTCTCTCTCTCTCTCTCTCTCTCTCTATCTCTCTCTCTCTCTCTCTCTGAGAGGTCGCTCTACTAGCCACTGTTTTGTGAGGTGTGTTAGAAGGCTACTTGTAGGGCTTTCATTGGCCTTGTTCTCAGGGGTGTAAACGGCAAATTGCTTGGCTAGATTATGTACTATTGGTATGATGGTAGGGCAGGCACATGTCTGGTTCCAGGTTCACTCTCTTCTGAGGAACCCTTGAAACTGGGTCCTCAGCAGGGTGGTGTCTGGAGTTGTGTGTTATTCAATATCCTCATGGACGAAGTTGCACAAGGGTCTCAGGTGGCCATTTATGCTGATGAAGTGTGTGTGGCAAGAATCTTTGCTGAATGAATGGCCAGTGACATGTGAACTGTGTGTGTGGCAAGAATCTTTGCTGAATGAATGGCCAGTGACATGTGAACTGTGTGTGTGGCAAGAATCTTTGCTGAATGAATGAACAGTGACATGTGAACTGAATGAATGAACAGTGACATGTGAACTGTGTGTGTGGCAAGAATCTTTGCTGAATGACATGTGAACTGTGTGTGTGTGCAAGAATCTTTGCTGAATGAATGGCCAGTGACATGTGAACTGTGTGTGGCAAGAATCTTTGCTGAATGAATCAGTGACATGTGAACTGTGTGTGTGGCAAGAATCTTTGCTGAATGAATGAACAGTGACATGTGAACTGTGTGTGTGGCAAGAATCTTTGCTGAATGAATGAACAGTGACATGTGAACTGTGTGTGTGGCAAGAATCTTTGCTGAATGAATGAACAGTGACATGTGAACTGTGTGTGTGGCAAGAATCTTTGCTGAATGAATGAACAGTGACATGTGAACTGTGTGTGTGGCAAGAATCTTTGCTGAATGAATGAACAGTGACATGTGAACTGTGTGTGTGGCAAGAATCTTTGCTGAATGAATGAACAGTGACATGTGAACTGTGTGTGTGGCAAGAATCTTTGCTGAATGAATGAACAGTGACATGTGAACTAGCAAAGAAGAGAGGGAATCAATGTCTTTGTTTCATCTTTTCTCCAGTACTTTGTTAACCCCTTCAGTACTGGGACGCCATTTTATCTGGAGTTTTACTGTTAGATTAGACGATTCTATTTACATTGGGAAGGATCTGGAGGTCAGAAGATCAATGGTTACAGTCTTCACTACTTCAATCCACACCTAAGTTTGTGAAGGTGTATAAAATCTCCAAATTGTAACCAGAATATATATGAAAACGTGTCATGGTACTGAAGGGGTTAATTAAAGGCCGTGTCACTCCGGAGACGACGCTCTCGCCCTCCTTCACCGCGAACTGGTGGCTGTCCTGTAGTTGGTGCCTTGCTTCTTAATATCTTGTTCATTGAGGATGGAACTTCAGAGAACTGAGCTGGAGTCACTCTGAAATACTGTCCAAATTTCCTCATCCATTTCTGGCACTTGGATAAGATAATGATATTCGCCACATTTCACTCGTTTTATATTTGATTCATAGACCCAATTCCTTTTCCTCTCATTATTCAAGGCTAAACATATCATTAATAACTCCTTTCTCCTCCTCCATCCTCCTCCTCCTCCTCCTCCTCCTCGTGAAGAAGTGTCAAGTGAGCCAGCCTCCACCACAGACGATGTGGCGGAGCATCGCGCCTGGTGTGAACCTCCCATAGCAAGCTAAGTCTGCGCGACGTTGGTACGTGGTGTGCGTCGTCTCCGGTGTGAGACGGCCTTAACGAGTCTGAGCAGCTTCCTTGTGAAGATATAAGCCACAATTCTATTTTTGCAATGTATGAAGGTGTCACATGATAACGTGTAGTGTCAGTGTGTCATGTGTGGAGGAATGCACAGCTCTTCACACAGCCTGACCACTCAGCGGTAAATAAAGTCAATAATCTGGCCCTAGTGTTTCATTGTTTCCTTTGCAAGTTTCACCAAAAGATCTGAACCATTGAATGAGTTGCTGTGTGGGCGTGGAGGGTGCATCCATGGGTGCTGTGTGGGCGTGGAGGGTGTTTCCATGGGTGCTGTGTGGGCGTGGAGGGCGCATCTATCGCCAGGGTGTGGGGAGTGGGGGGCAATGCCATGGCGGCCAGAATAGGGAAGGATTACTGGTGGAGTCAACGGAGAGTCCAGTGTCAGTGGCTCAGAGGGTGGGGGAGGAAGGGTGGTGGGTGAGTCCATTGTGAGAGCGTGGGGGAGGAAGGGTGGTGGGTGAGTCCATTGTGAGAGGGTGGGGGAGGAAGGGTGGTGGGTGAGTCCATTGTGAGAGGAGGAAGGGTGGTGGTCCATTGTGAGAGGGTGGGGAGGAAGGGTGGTGGGTGAGTCCATTGTGAGAGGGTGGGGGAGGAAGGGTGGTGGGTGAGTCCATTGTGAGAGGGTGGGTGGTGGTGAGTCCATTGAGTCCATTTTCCTGGCTGACGATGAAACGAACCCACTTTCCACGAATTTGACTGGATTACCTAGAATTACTTGGGATTACATACAATTACATAGAATTACATAGGAGGAAGGGAGGTGGGCGAGTCCATTGTGAGACCTTGCCCTGGCTGACGATTCAATTTGACTGGGTTACCTAGAATTACTTGGGATTACATACAATTACAAAAGGAAGGAAGGGGTGTCTTGATCTTGATGTTGTGAGGTGGTGGAGCGTCCCTGTGATTGGTTTGAAGCAGTGGTTATCGACACGTGGGTAATTCACTCACCATCGTTTCCTGCTGGTGTCATCTCCTGCACAAGAGTCACTCCCTTACCTACACTGACTCACTCCAACTAACTTGTAATGGTGAAATAGTCAGTAATTTGAAGGGCTGGTGTCACAAGTTAAGTGAAAACTGTGGCCTGGACTTACAATGGTGAAATAGTCATTGGTAATTTGAAGGCCTGATGTCACAAATTGAGAAGTGAAAAGTGGCCAGGAGGGGACTCGGTGTGCTTTACAAACAACTTGACGTATTTATTTCCTTTGCCTTGGTTACAAATAAAGTGAAGGAGCATTTGTCGACATTTTATTGACTTCACCTTGGTACAATGGCAACACAGGCGGTCAGGAAGCAATACATAGCATGGCAACACTGTGGTGGATTAGGAGTGGAGCTGTACAGTACGTGGTAAGCAGACTGCCTACCTCTCTGCGCGCACACACACACACACACACACACACACACACACACACACACACACACACACACACACACAGGTAATGTATTGAGCATATGAACATTCCATTGATTTCTATTAATAAATTTGGTCCATTACAATTGTGAGAATAGCCACTTTTTAAAAGCTCGATTTCCAATACACAAGATATCAATTTATTCACGTTAATGTCAACTTTGCACATGTTTCAGCTCAGCTTAATAAATGCATACATAAAAATCAGGAATAGTAATTCTCTTCTCACTCTTGTTCCCAACACTCAGAATGATAACATTATGATACATTTCTCACTCTCCCGAAAAATTCTAAATAAAATCTAAATACTGTAACTACCTAACTAGTTTAATTACTTCTCCCCACACACACACACACACACACACACACACACACACACACACACACACTGTAACTACCTAACTAGTTTAATTACTTCTCCTTCAAGCACACACACACACACACACACACACACACACACACACACACACACACACACACACTACACACACTACCTAACTACTTTAACTACTTCTCCCACACACACACACACACACACACACACGTTCCTCCAGGTGCAAGCGGCTGCGTCCTCGCCTACCCTCCCCCCTCCACCGACTACTTCTACCGCCAGAGAGTGAGTGGACACTGTCAGCCGTGTGAAAGCTACTCGGTGGTGTGTTTCCCGCACGTTTTGCTGCTGGAAATCAACAGAGTGGTTCCGCCACGCTTGCCTGATGGCTGATGGCTGATGACTGTTGTCGGAAGGCTTGTTCCAAGAGTCCGTCCTCCTGGCACCTCTACACACGTGTATCACTTCATCCTGGTGCAATGTTGGACCCTGGTCAAACTGTACTAGTCCAATTTCCAACGCTGTCTATGTTCTGTGCTTCAACAAGGTACTCGTCAAAAGTCCAGGAGAAGGCTCCTCTCTGCCGGCGGTCGCTTGATTTCAAGCCTGGAAACAAAAGAGAGGTTACAGAAATGATGCCGAGCCTTCACTACTGAATAACACCACACACACCACAAACAAAGAACACAGGCAGGCAGGCAGGCAGAGAGAGAGAGAGAGAGAGAGAGAGAGAGAGAGAGAGAGAGAGAGAGAGAGAGAGAGAGAGAGAGAGAGAGAGAGAGAGAGAGAGAGAGAGAGAGAGAGAGAGAGAGAGAGAGAGAGAGAGAGAGAGAGAGAGACGAGAGAGACGAGAGAGATGAGAGAGACGAGACGAGACGAGACGAGAGAGAGAGAGAGAGAGAGAGAGGAGAGACGAGACGAGAGAAAGAGATGAGACGAGACGAGACGAGACGAGACAAGAGACAGAGAGGACGAGACGAGACAAGAGAGAGAGAGACGAGACGAGACAGAGACGAGACGAGAGAGAGAGACGAGAGAGAGAGAGAGAGAGGAGACGAGACAGAGGAGACGAGACGAGAGACAGAAGACGAGACGAGAAACAAAAGGAAAGGAGACGAGACGAGACGAGACAAGACGAAAGAGAAGAGATGAGACGAGAGACGAGACGAGAGCAAGAGACAGAGAGACGAGACGAGACGAGACGAGACGAGACGACACGAGAGGAGACGAGACGAGACGAGAGAGAAACGAGACGAAATGAGACAGAGGAGACGAGATGAGACGAGACAGAGGAGACGTGACGAGACGAGAGAGACAGAGGGTGAGAGGCGAGACGAGAGACAGAGGAAACGAGACGAGATAAGAGACAGAGAAGACGAGACGAGACGAGAGAGAGACGAGACGAGAGAGAGAGAGACGAGACGAGACGAGACGAGAGAGAGAGAGGAGAGGAGACGAGACGAGAAGGAGAGAGAGAGAGAGAGAGACGAGACGAGAGAGAGAGAGAGAGAGAGAGAGAGAGAGAGACGAGAGAAGAGACGAGAGAGAGACGAGACGAGACGAGACGAGAGAGAGACGAGACGAGAACGAGAAGAGCCGAGACAAGACGAGAGAAGAAACGAGACGAGACGAGACGAGACGAGAGAGAGACGAGACGAGACGAGAGAGAAGAGACGAAACGAGACAAGAGAGAGAGACGAGACGAGACAAGAGAGAGAGAGACGAGACGAGACGAGACGAGAGAGAGACGAGACGAGACGAGACGAGACGAGAGAGACGAGAGACGAGACGAGAGACGAGACGAGACGAGACGAGACGAGACGAGACGAGACGAGACGAGACGAGACGAGACGAGACGAGACGAGACGAGACGAGACGAGAGACGAGAGACGAGACGAGACGAGACGAGACGAGACGAGACAGAGAGAGAGAGAGAGAGAGAGAGAGAGAGAGAGAGAGAGAGATACGATATGATACGATACGATACGAGACGAGACGAGAGACGTCACGAAACGAGACGAGAGAGGAGAAGCGAGAGAAGAGACAAGAGGAGACGAGAGAAGAGACGAGGAGACGAGACGAGAAAGAAGACGAGATGAGACGAGACGAGAAAGAAGACGATGAGACGAGACGAGAAAGGAGACGAGATGAGACGAGACGAGAAAGGAGACGAGATGAGACGAGACGAGAAAGGAGACGAGATGAGACGAGAACGAGGAGAGGAGACGAGACGAGACGAGACGAGAGAGAGAGACGAGACGAGACAAGACGAGAGATGAGACGAGACGAGAACGAGGAGAGGAGACGACACGAAACGAGAACAAGGAGAGGAGAGGACACGACACGAGACGAGAACGAGGAGAGGAGACGAGACGAGAGAGAGAGACGAAACGACACGAGACGAAACGAGACGAGAGACGAGACGAGAGAAGAGACGGAGACGAGAGAAGAGAGAGAGAGAGAGAGAGAGAGAGAGAGAGAGAGAGAGAGAGAGAGAGAGAGAGAGAGAGAGAGACCACCACCACCACACACCATCTTGCTGAGTGCTGACGCTGGTCTCATCATTGCTTCACCCAGCAGGAACGCTCACTGTGCTTCACTTGTGACACCACCACACATTTCATCAACCTCCTGCCACCCATAACTCCTCTGCAACATGCAATACAATTGTCTTTATAGGTAACACACACACACACACACACACACACACACACACACACACACACACACACACACACACACTGATAAATGTTTGTTTCAATGTGCATAGTGTGTGGCCAGCCAGACGCGTCCTGACATTGTATGGTGATGTGAAGGTGTGGTGTTGGCGGCTCAGGCTACATGTCTTGAAGTGACGCTTGGCAACTCAAGGCGAGTGAGTCCATCATGGCGGACACTCCAAGACGTTGTTATCGCAAATCCTGTACCTGATAGTGCTGCCCATCTCTCCAGGCGTCCCAACAACAAACTTTGACTTGACGTTAGGCTAATGAAAATACTGAAAACTGTTCACTAGGAATTATAAGTCAATCTTCTCATGTTTACTATCGTAGTGTTTTTAGTGCTCCTCGATCTGCCTACCTCTCCATCTATCTGTTTGTTTATCCAACTGTCCATTTACATATCTATCATCCCATCAAAATACCCGCTTATCTATCTATCTATCTTCACACAAGCATGTAAATACCACCACCACCACCACCTCCACCACCACACACACACACACACACACACACACACAGAGAGAGAGAGAGAGAGAGAGAGAGAGAGAGAGAGAGAGTGTAATTCACTGTTTGATCTGCTGCAGTCTATGACGAGACAGCCAGACGTTAC